>NC_136634.1:31726374-31948874 GCF_949748355.1 Melanostigma gelatinosum | reverse complement strand
CCTCTAGTTGCGACAGGAGATCCCTCCTGTCGGGGAAGAACTCTGACAAGCTTATAGCAAAAGCAGAGGGACTGGTGGAAAGGCATAAAGAAGATCCTCTGGCCACGTGTGAGCCAGGGCATCTTGACCCAGAGGGCTGGTCCTCTCCGTCAGGGAGACCCAGTGGGGGCAGTGGGTCGACACGTCTGGATGCAGCCGCCACTCTCCCGGTGGAGGCTTGTAACGGAACAGGAAAACCACAACCTTGTTCCATTCTCCTGGTGGGTACATTGCCCACAGGCTGGTCAGGCAAGGGGCCTCCCAAGTCAGAAGGCCACGGTGATCCCCGTAGCAACTTCTGCAGATCTGGTGCCCCATCGATAGTTCATGGGAAATCACAGCAGAGGTGCTGTCCACCGGACAAGCACATGCTTTCCCTTCAAACATGGAAGGGAGTGCTCGAGCGCTAGCTCTAGAACCTGGACCTGCGGTCTTTCAGCAGACAACTGCCCCCAGGCTGTCCCGTTCTGTCACCCTGCACCCGCCTTGAGAGGCAGGTAACTGTTGTGACAATCTCCTGGTGGAATGGAACCGAGCCCCTGGGGCTCGGTTCCTGGGACACTGTTCGCCAGATATGCACTCCCTCCATGGGGATAGTGAATAGATGAATAGACACTGTTTCGATAATATTATTGCCCTGTATCTGTGCCACTTGGCATCCAAGTGAAGGCTGTTCAGCCATCCGCACTGGGGCGACAGACAGGCCCTCATAGGGCCACCCTAATGAAGGTTATGCTCTGAGAAGGGCTCAGGTAGCTCCTCTCCATGTTCACCTTGAGGCCTACCGGGCCACGTGAGAGAAGGCGAGCAGTGTCCTGTGGCGCCTGAAGCCGGGACGGCGCCTAGGTCAGCCAGTCGTCTAAGTACGGCAGTATGTTCACGCCCTGCGATTGCAGGGGGAAAGGACAGCAGTAACACACTGTGGACACCCATGGGGAGATGGGAGAGTCCGAATGGAAGCACCCAGGACTGAAAGTTGTGGTGATGCACCATGGGAACAGGCGTCGATAGACGTGAACCACTCTCCCTTGGAAATCCGCTGATGGGAGAAAGAACCCCGACAGCCGGCCTGGAGACATCTCCTGGCACCCCTGCCGGGGGGGACGGGGACGTAAATTGGGTTGTATAGGTAGCGGTCCGGCCTCTCAGCAGGACGCCGAGGCCTGTTGCGCTACTAGGGTAAGCTGGAGGCTGAGAAACGGCCTTGTGGGCCAAAAATGGGACCCCTAGGTCTGGGGGTGCAGGCAGGTCCCTGCAAAGACCAGAGAACTGCTGCCAGGTCTGGCTAGCTCTAACAGTCCGCTGAAGCGCCTGTACAGCAGCTGACTCGAACAGCTCACCAGGCTCCACTGGGACAGTATGGAGGGTCCTCCTACATGTCTCAGATAGGGGTGACTGCGCCAGCCAAACCTGGCGGCGAGTCCGAACCAGGGTGGACATCATACATCCACGTTCCCTCGATATGAGCGCAAAGGCCTGCAATGAAGCATCACTGAGCAGAAGCGTCGAAGTAGCCCGCTGCAGAGAATCTGCGAGGGAAAGCATGAGGTGGGAGAGGGAGTTGTCGATACGGTGCACAGCGCTGCTGTGTCCCAAGCCCTGGATAGCAGGTCATCTTTGACCCGACATTGGGTCGAGGGCACCTGGCATCGGGCCTCAGAGTCTCCTCAGGGGAAACTGATGGACGCCATAGTCGTCTAACTGGCTGGCATACGTGCAAGGCCAGATTTGCCACCTCCTGCATGGTCTGATGTAAGGCGGGAGAGAGCCCTGGTGTCGCCACCATGCACGCAACTCCCTCAGATATTCCTCGGAGGGAGGAACAGAAAAGGTGGTGAGGGCGGGAAGGTGCCTGAAGAAGGCACTCACAGGTGGATGTTCCAGCTGCTGTGTATGCCCGGCGTGCAAGCGCCATACAAATGACCAGGGTAGGTTGGTCTGGATTCAGCTGCCCTGACAGGGGGAGGTAGCCCTCCCGCATCAGGTGTTCCACTTCGGCCAGCCTAGCAGACCTTACTGCTCAAGGCGTGATGCCGCAGGTCCTGCCTGGGTTCTCCCTGCTAGGGCAAGAGGTCAGGGCCGTCCTCCGGCTGAAGAGGAGCTATACAGGTCCTACAGCCGGGAGAGTTTAACATGGCCGCGATCCTGGTGGAACCCTTGTCCCACTAGTTTATGCGGAATTCCAAATCAGTCCGAGCGGGAGCGCTCTGCTGAATGTTAAGAGAACAGGCAGGGGGCAGTCAGTGGCGAGTGATCCTTCGGACACTCTTCCCTTAGCCAGCCGCTGCAGATATTGGTGACCCACCAGTTAGCCTGAGCGAGAGCACTCTGCAACTGTGGAAACAGGTCAGGCAAAGTCCTTATAGTGAGAGGGGCGAGGACACTCTTCACTAAACTAATTGCTGCAGATATTGGTGTCCCACCAGTTAGCTTGAGCGAGAGCACTCTGCCACTGTGGAAACAGGCCAGGCAAGTCCTTATAGTGAGAGGGGAGCGAGGACACTCTTCACTAAGCTAGTTGCTGCAGATATTGGTGTCCCACCAGTTAGCTTGAGCGAGAGCACTCTGCTACTGTGAAAAACTGACAAAAAGAACACAGTCCTTACAGTGAGAGGGGAGCGAGGACACTCTTCACTAAGACAGCTGCTGCAGATATTGGTGTCCCACCAGTTAGCTTGAGCGAGAGCACTCTGCTAACTGATATCCGCTACCGATATGTCCATAATGTTTACAACAATCAATGGACACACCGAGTATTAGCTTAGTCTAGTTAGCCGGAGCGAACTCGACAGCCGTAATGCGTAAAAACCATCAATGGGCACAACCTCAATGTTGATTTAGTATAACTAGCATTCACCGAGTTAGCCTGAGCGAGCACATTCCGCTAACTGTGATCGTTGTAATGCTACAAAGTTGATGGCCACAGCCCCAGTACCAGCTTTGTTTAGCTAGTTTCCCACTGAGTTAACCTGAGCGAGGACGCTCTGTTAACTGTGACAGCTCTGTTAACTGTGACAGCCGTCAGGATACAAAGTTGATGGACGCAGTCCCAGTATCAGCTTTTGTTTAGCTAGTTTCCCACTGAGTTAACCTGAGCGAGGACGCTCTGTTAACTGTGACAGCTGTAAGGATACAAAGTTGATGGCTACAGCCCCAGTATCAGCTGTGTTTAGCTAGTTTTCCACTGAGTTAACCTGAGCGGGGACGCTCTGTTAACTGTGACAGCTGTAAGGATACAAAGTTGATGGCTACAGCCCCAGTATCAGCTTTGTTTAGCTAGTTTCCCACTGAGTTGACCTGAGCGAGGACGCTCTGTTAACTGTGACAGCCGTAAGGTTTACAAAGTTGATGGACGCAGTCCCAGCTAGCATCCAAGTTAGCCTGAGTGAAGACACTGCTAACTGCGAATTACGTCAGATGTAAAGATTAAATCTCCATGTACACAACGCCAATGCGGACTAGTGTCTCACAAAGTTTGCCTGAGCAGGAACACTCTGCTAACTGTGATAGCCGTAACACTGTGAAGGGCGGGCCGACAGCGTAATTCTACGCTCTCGTTAGCGCGCCACTCGATTACTAGAGCGGAAGCGCTCTGCCAACCGTGGAACAAACAACTGTTATAGAAAACAATGTTAATCGATCTTACCGATTGCTGTCATCACGACTTAGCTGACCCTTATCAGACTGGTGACGACCGATGATAGAGGCGTCCACCAGTCCGGGGCTCGATGTCCGAACGGCGAACACACCGTTCCCTCCGAAGAGGGACAGCTCGTCGCAGCCTTTGGAGGGCGAGAGAACCGCAACTCCGACCGGTAGTCACAAGGCTACAGCGACGAGCTCTAATATGTCTTGATCGTAGACACATCCTTGTTTAAGCTACCATGGTAGCTAACCTGCGACGCGAGAAGAAAAAAGGGACTGAGCTCAGGATGACACCGGAACTTATAGATGACGGTGGTCATCCGAGGTCACACGTGACTTTGTTGATATAAATATTCGACCTGCGCATGCGCGAGACGGGATACATCCAGTGTTAAGCACTGCCTCTGGCGGTCAGTAAGGATGAAATAGAACCATTGTATATGTATATATATGTATGTGTGTATATTTTTTTGATCCTTCTGGATCCAAAATCAGTCCAGATCTATAGTCTCCGAATTATAAGGATTATATGATGTTCTGTTGAAGTGAAAATCAGGCACAGAAAAAAAAACATTTAAATCTGAGTTCAGTTCTTCCAGCGATGGATTCATTTTGCTCTATAAAAAGCATGCATGCATGGAGCCTGGGTGTGATTACAGCTGTAGTAGGTCAGATGTTTTAACTAGTTTGACATACTTTGCTCCCGACTATGGAGACATAGAAAGCCCCAAAGGACACGTGCAGAATTTATAGCGTTACAATATTTGACAACAATGTGACTGGTCTCCTGGATTGGTTATGATTGTGTTACGTGTTTTGAAATTCCCCCTTTGGAATTTGAAGGTTATTTAAAGATGTGCAAAACAAAAGCGCTCAACTTTTATTTCTTTTGATTGTGTCTTAAAAATACTCACATAATTAAAAATACCTCCACAAGTTGCATGAAGTCATTCTGTCTTCTTACGGTCACTAGAAACATGAACATGACATCGTACAGTGTGTTTGCTGTTATTGTGCTTTATTTGATGGTGATTGTGACCAAATTAGACAAGCTCCTTTACATCTAGAGGGTTTGAGATTTGTTCTTCATTGGAAGATGTATAATATAAATATAATGCCTCGTGGGCACACAGTTCTTTATTTCTTTGTTTGTTTTCAGAGATGCGGCTACTTTTAAGTCTAAAATCCTATTTATGCAAAACAAGTTCAAAATGCCAAATCCATGCTTTATCAATCCTAGTAAATATTGCTTTAGTGAAACAAAAGTGTGAATAGTTTATTGTGTCAGAAGCAAATCTTTACCTCTGCTTCGTGTTCTCTCATCACAGGCCTTCCTTCTCTTCTCACTCTGCTCTCAGGTCTGAACTTCATTCACTAATATTCCAGATTCTTCACTAAACGTGTTCTAGTGAAACTACCAAACATCATTCCTCTTTCCTGTTTCACTTCATATTGATTAAGAGACCTTCAATGTCACAGTATCAGCTGCATTCACGACAACGACTTTCAATTATGCTGTTGTATGTCTTCGAGGGAGGACAATAGTTTGGGACATTGGTGACCATGCACAGTTAGGATGTTCTGTTTGTCTTCCTGTGATAACTGCTTATGAGTGGATGTCGTAGAACAAAGTGTGTCTTGAGGGAGACTTTCAATAACTGATGCAATAAATGTTCTCAACTTATTGTGTTGATTTGTTGCAGATACGGTCTGTAAGGAAAGTGTTTCTACTGATTTCAAAATAAAAAATGTAACCACATTTTGTTCAGCCCATGTTTAAATGCATGAAGTGGCTGAATGCCACGTCACCAGACGGCACACATGCACCTGTGTGGCCCGACCTGCAGGACTCCCCTGTTGACCAGCATGTTTGTCCTGTAGCTGTCAAAGTAAGATGAGATACATCTCGGTAGTCTTTACAACATGCTGTACGCTATACTCTGACTGCACGGCACCTGAGTTACTCTGGGTCGTGATTTGATTGTACCAAGTGGAGCTTGCAGGACTGCCCGTTTGTGTATCGACCTGCTGCTTTTTGTAGCACTCGTGTCATAGAAGAGGTTGTACTTTGACCAGTTTACTTTAAGGGGACCCAGTGTTTCAGTGTTTGCCATGAAGTGTGAACCACACAAGTTGTCCGTCTGTGATTGGATGAAGCACAAGGTTTCCACGAGATAGTTGCAGTACGTAGAGCCCTCCCTGAACAAGGTCAGTGGACTGTAGTGTCCTCTCAGCAAAGACCAAGGAAAGTCAAAAAAGGCTGGCTGACATTTTGAAAATCAGACACAAATGTGCGAGAGCAGAGCAGCCACAGCGTCTGGGAGTTGGTGTCTAAAAGGGACCAAAAAGAAGAATTGTGAGGACTCTGGAACTGAGGTGAGATTAGATGAGATACGACTCAGAAGAACTCACAAACATAAAGTGAACCGTAACATGCACACAGGGTTAAAAACCTCAAACTCTCACAGAGGTCAACTATCCAGTTGCACAATGCCTCGGGATGTTTTCCCACCGCTGCTGCTGCTGCTGTTCCTCTCTGTTTTTGGGGCGTCCCACGCCTGCCTGCAGGACCCCGCTTCAGCCTACAGATTCACTGGAGCTGTGTGTCGCCTTACCTACCCTGCAGCTGTTGTGTGTGAGTGGGACTTTGGTGTTCACCTCCAAAGATGTACTTTCTTCTATTTAATCAATGTAACACTTCATCCTTTAGTTAAACAACCTGCACTGCTGCGATGAGTTCTTAAAATATTTCAAGCTAGTGGTAATGTTTGTGATTTTCAAAATCAAAACCACATTTCCTACAATCACTGACGCTTGTTCTGAAAATAATGTATCAAAACCGAAAAATAAGTTGTGAGAGATCTTTCATTCTTCTAAGAGAAAATCAAACATGTCCCTCTAACTGTTAGCCAGGCTCAGCCTCAAACACTAAAGTACAGTGTAGAAGACGGCCAGACTAGCGTGTTTGTAGCATACACATTGTTCAATTATTAAGGTAGCTTAAAGGGTGCACGATACACACTACAAACTATTTTTCTATTCTCTTGTTTCTGTTATTACATTCTGACTTCCTCTTTGTATTTTGACATGCGTATGAATACCCAGCTGCTCAGCTGTGTGTTTCCCCAGCTGTCTGCCGTGTACCTGTCCTGAAGTGTTTCTGACCATGTCGTGGTTGTGTGCTTCTATGTCGTGGTTGTGTGCTTCTGGCAGTGAATGAGAAAACTACTAAAGTGATTGAGGCAGCGTTCCAACATGCCAGATACCCAAGTGTGAAGGGAGAGAAGTCTCTGGTCTTTATAGGCAGAGTCATATACGGTCTGGACAAGTAAGTCGACACACACAATCTCACACATAGACAGGAACAAAATGTCCTTAAGTCATGTAATGATTATCTATCCATCCACCCAGTTTGGAGATTCACAACCTGTCAATCGGTCGGAGTGCATTTGAACTGCATCCAGGTGAAGGCATCGCCTTGGAAATAGGCAACGTGTCTGCGGTCTTCAGAGGGACCATCCAGTACGGATACGGCAGCTGGCTGTGAGTCTGAGTTAGTGTGTGATCAGCAACAATTCATATGTTCACATTCACATTCAAAATCCTGTGATTGTCTGAGAAAAACAAAAATAGTACGAAATAATCACAAAAAATGATATCAGACAAGGTATATACTGTGGCACGGTGTTATAATATGACTTGACTAACTATTAATGCCATTTAAGGTCCACATGAATATTCAATTAAGGAAAAATAAGAACTACACGATAACAAACGGAACTAGCTGTAATGTTTTCCAGGTCGGTTGTGAAAGACTTTCAAATGATAAGACACAGCCAGGTTTCAGTGTGACAAAGAAACCGATGTGATTGTCTGATACCAAATATTTTGTATTATTATTATTAGGATACTCCACACTACAAATACCAACCTGTCCAGAATCACTCAACGTGGATATCATTGCCTCTCATACAAACTTCCAAACATGCACACATACGTGATCTAATTCCATCTGGACTCCCGGACTCTGGTCATATTATCACAATCACTGTAAATGCTTTATGTTATTGTCTGTATGCATGCCTCTCTATGCTATTTCATCGCACTACTACAAAGGAAAGAAACATTTTTTATGGCTGGCTATTTGATTTGTTCCTTCAACTAGTGGGGCAACTTGTAAGTTGTTGTCTGTAGGAGTCATTTGTGATTTGAGGATGGGATATGAGTGAAGCTATGAAAGCCTTGTTATTGTTGTTATTGCCCTAAATGGTATTTCTGGACATGATCCTGGAAAGTGATGAAGCAGTTATTGTGGAACATGTGCTGCCTCTTCGTTTCCTTGTGGTGAGGGAGAATGCTGTGTTGTTGAGTAAACAAGGTTGTGCCATATTGGTTTGTATTTACAAGATGTCATTTTGAATTTATTGATTTTATAAATTTTCCACCAATCTTTCAGTTTTTTTGAAGCATGCATGTTGTTTTATGGAGGGACTGAGGTTATACCATGGAGCGAATCCTTTGTTTTACTATCTTCTTCTTTAGAGGAGCAATAGAGTCTGAAACATTATTCAGCTATTGTTCGGACTTAATGATTGTTCTCTATTTGTGCTAGTTTTAAATGAAGCTTTAGTATTTCTGGATATTCTGCAATTGCCTTACAGAACAGGGGTTCGGATCATATTCTCAAATTTTGGACTAACGTTGCAAGTTGCATTTTACAAGAAATTCCGTTGGTGCTAAAGTGTAAGAGGTCGTTGGTGTTGTGTCCACTGCATGTCCCACTGATGACACTGTTACACCTCTCCTGTTCCTGTTGATTGAGCTCAACGTTTTGATTGTTGCTCTTTCAACATTTTCCCAGTAAATTGATTTGTATTCATTTGCAATTTGTATTTCTTTTCATCTAGTGTCAACGTTGCACATTCAATTGACTTTGAAATTGAATCTCAGATTGACCTCGGAATCAACCCCAAACTTTGTGAGTACCTTATTATTGTGTCCGTGTTCATGGATTGAGGCGCGATAGAAAGGCACTAAAAACAGTGCTTGAGTTGGACCAGCAGTCATTTCTCATTTTTGTTAACATGAGTCCTCATACTTGCTAGTGCACACCATTAACTCCTGGCTGACCCAGGTGTACCTTTGGCAAAACTCTTCACAAAGCCAAAAGGTTAACAGTGGCAAGATGTTTGCATTGACATGGATTCAGTAAGATACAGTCACCAATGAGAACCTACACGTACTTCATGTAAATGAACTCTAACGCAACACGTGTTGCTTAATATCTGAACTAAACTGGAACAGGGACGTAGTTTCATTTATTTATTTGACCCCAGCCTCCGTACTGAGTGAGACACTAGAAGCTAACCCTAGTTCTGTTAGCACAGACTGAGCCCTCTGCTGGACTCTATGCGGAATACTTTCCTCCAATCACCCCCTGAAGATGTGCAATAGGTGGGGGACGAGTCTGTGTGAGAAGGAAGTGATGACTTCAGATTAGTTGTCATCGTTACTGTCAGGGAGAGGCATGTTTTATTTCAGCAAACTGCCTTATGTTTATCCATGATGCTTCATCCAAAGCTGTGGTGTAGAATCCAAAATACTTCGCCACGTTACTTTTTTAGAAGGTAGGCAGCTGCTGCCTCAGTATACTGGAACATTGTTGTTCTACTTCAAGTACTTATATCAACCAACTGTCTTTATCCTCAGCGGATATGTTCTCCCATCTGCTCTGTTATTTCTGTTTGTCTCCTCTCAGACTGCAGAGACGGTAAGGTAGCAGCAGACACATCCGACTGTTATCTTCATCTTCACAAGCTCCATCTGCATCTGCAGGGTGACAAAGAGTAAGTTATGAAACAGACCCCTGATGGGCTGTCAACAGCACAACAATAATATGTGACCATGCTGTGTGTTTGCTATATTAGTATGTGACCATGCTGTGTGTTTGCTATTTCTGGTCAGACCAAACTGGCTGAGGAAGGTCTTCACCGACTTCATTACCTTTACTGTAAAACTGGCCATCAAGGGACAGGTGAGGGCGAGAGAACAGAACTACAGGAGAGGACATGCTGATTAGCATCAACCATACAGGTTATAACAGGTTATAACCATACAGGTTATACTGTAGCAGTGATTCGTCTGTTCTCAAATGCAGATTTGTAAGGAGATCAACAAGGTGGCAAACATACTGGCTGACTTCATACAGGACACAGCAGGTGTGAATCCATAACTTAAATAAATACTGGTCTGATTCGTACAAATATTTTCTTTATCTGGGATGTCTCTTAATATTACTGTGTGTGTGTGTGTGTGTGTGTGTGTGTGTGTGTGTGTGTGTGTGTGTGTGTGTGCGTGCGTGTGCACTTACAGGTCAGTTCCTCAGTTATGGAGGCATCAGTGTGGACATTGGTGGAACTGCTGCTCCTGTCATCAATGCTAACTACATAGAATCGTACCACAAGGTAAATAATAGCTGTATAAAAATAAAATGCACAAACATATCTCATAGCGATTGTCTTGAAATCATCAGACAAGAAAAGTCAAATAAAAGTACTGTTAAGACTTTAAGACATTAAGACAGGCAAAAAAGGAGAAATGGTCAACTTTGTCAAACATTGCTGATACGATTGTTTAGGGGAGACTGGACTGTAGTACATCATATCCAATGGAACTCCAACTGTTGGTCAGTCCTCTGCCCACCCCAATCATTTCTATTCATTGTATCCCCTCCCTATCATACCTGCATAGCAGTAGTGTTCAGAGTTCTACGGTTCGTATTGAAGTGTACATGTCGATCTTTCTTTTCGGTGTAAGAGTTCATATAGTTGGCTTTCTGTTCATCCCTTGGCTTTTTCATTTTTTTTTCATAAATCTTACAGGGGCTGACCAACTACAACAACGCTTCCGCTGTCATCAATGACTCTGTATTCCACCCCAGGCAGCTGACT
Organism: Melanostigma gelatinosum; assembly: GCF_949748355.1. Lineage (NCBI taxonomy): Eukaryota > Metazoa > Chordata > Actinopteri > Perciformes > Zoarcidae > Melanostigma > Melanostigma gelatinosum. Next base: position 31,938,240 of record NC_136634.1, on the reverse strand, counting down.
GAAAACAGGATGCTCTACTTTTGGGTCTCAGGTCAGCAGATGGCATTACAGGCATTACATTGTCCTTTGAGTTTTGGAAGTAGAGGTACATTAGAACGAAAAGACACATTATAAGTATCCAACGATGTGTCAAGTCTCAATGCTCTGGTTTATTTAAGGATTCAAGTTCTAGATTTGATGTTAATAACAATGAAAAACTGTTGGTCATGACATTTCTTTACAATGGAATCAATTGCATCAAAATAATTCTTTGCATTGATATTTGTATTTAGATATGGTATCCGTGTAGTCAAGAGTATTTATGCTCAATGCCGACCTTCAGTGCCAGTGCAGGAAGAAGTGTAACCTTCAAGCCAGTGGCGGCTGGTGGAAAATGTTCTAGGTAGGGCCATCCTATCAATTTCAGCAAACATCCCAGTATGATTTAATGCAAAAAAAAATGTAAATGTAAAACACGCATTATTACTTGGCAGTTAAATATTTAACATGTATTCCAACACGAAAACAATCAGTAAATAACACTTATATAATATAATATAACATGTTTATTCATTGAGATGCCCCTATGGACCTTGTTATAGGAGCTAAAGATCAGGAGAAGTAAACATGAAGTATAATTATGAATACTGATGTTAAATTAAGCTATGATGAGTTTTCACTGTTAATTTAACATCTCTATTACATGTTGATGCCTCCATGACCAAGTTAAGCAGATGAGACTGAGGACAACTATGTAGAAGAAAAGATGTTCACTTTGCATAATATGTAGCTTGACAGAGTTCTCCATGTGTGTCCTGGTGTTCTCATGTTTCCTTACCTCCTCATCCCTCACTCCCTACCCTGGTGTTCTCATGTTTCCTTACCTCCTCATCCCTCACTCCCGTAACTGTCCGTGCTGGATCCGTCCCCGTTGTTTAAAAAAGCTAAATAAATTATTAGCATGACATCATCCAGCTAGCTAACCTGTCTGGTGTACAGTAGAGAAGCTTCGCATGTACTGCTTCTCTTTACCGCGAGTCTGCTGTCTGATTGTGAGGTCAGGCTGATCTGATATCAGCTCTTTGGCTGCAGAATCTCCACCAAAGTTCTCCTCTCAAACGGGTCTTGGAGGAGTAGTGCTCGCGCTGGCGCTCGCCTGTAGAGACTTCTCCTGACGAGAACACGCAGCGAGGGGGGCCTGATCGTTCTGGCCCCAAGCTGAATCTATTTGAGGGCGCTGATTGGCTAAATTGTATGTCACTCATTTATATCTTGAATCAGCAATTGGCTAAACTGCTTCATAGACCCGTCTCTTTTGGGCCAAAACGATTAGGCCCCCGAGCTGCGCGTTCTCAGAGTGTCGTGCACACAGACAGAGAGCACGAGCAGAGAGCACACAGGCGAAGAGCACGAGCAGGAAAAGCATATATTTTGCGCAGATATCATATTTTACACACATTACTGGGTACATTCCATAGTTCAAAAACACAAATATTGACAATTTGTATAATTTATGATTATTATAATTATTTTATTTTTTTCCTTTTTTGTGTGGCTCATGGTGGGGCCATGCCCCATGGCCCTCTATTGACCAGCCGTTACTGCTTCAAGCAGCAAGGTGGAAGATGAGGGCAGGGTCGGGGAGGCCCTGACCTTTGTTGTGGAATATCTCTATGAATAGTCGGGAGAAGAGTGTAAAGTGTTTCTTATCAATGTCAAATGAAACAGAGTCTGGATGAACGATCAAAGTTGTAATAATAATAATAATAATAATAACTTTAATTTATATAGCGCCTTTCGGGGGACCCAAGGCCGCTTTACAAGAGTAACAGTTAGACAAAAACAGTTTAGACAAACAGTCAGAAAAACAGAACAAGTAAACTAGGGGCCGAAAGCCTTAGCAAACAGATGGGACTTGAGGGCCCTTTTGAAGGCGTCCAGAGTGGAAATGTTGCGGATCACCGCAGGGAGAGCGTTCCAGAGGGTGGGGGCTGCCACACTGAAAGCTCTGTCCCCGAAGGTTCGCAGTTTGGTGCGGGTGGTGGCAAGCAGGCCAGAGTCTGAAGACCGCAGGTTCCGGGGAGGGGCATGTGGGCGGAGGAGGTCCGATAGGTACTGGGGGGCATGGGCATGGAGGGACTTGTAGGTGAGGAGGAGGATCTTGTATGAGATGCGGGACTTGGCCGGGAGCCAGTGGAGGTTGATGAGGGTGGGGGTGATGTGCTGCCAGGGCTTTGTGTGCGTGAGAACCCTGGCGGCAGAGTTTTGTACGTACTGGAGCCTGTCCAGGGTTTTGTTGGGTACCCCGAACAGGACACCATTGCAGTAGTCCAAGCGGGAGGTGATAAATGCATGGACCAGGGTTTCAGCAACAGACTCCGAGAGTGACGGTCGGAGTCTGGCAATGTTCCGGAGATGAAAAAAGGCAGTTTTGGTGACGGACTTGATGTGGGACTTGAAGGAAAGGGTGGAGTCCAGGATGACACCCAGGTTGCGGACTTCAGGAGATGGGGAGATGGAGCAGCCGTCAACCTCGAGGATGAAGTCACCCACCTTCCGGAGCAGCGCCTTGGGTGCCACAACCATGAGCTCTGTCTTCTTGGTGTTGAGTTTGAGAAGATTTGATGACATCCAGGTTTTTATTTCATGCAGACAGTTGACAAGGGACTGAGGGGGGAACTGGGAGGATGGAGTGGTACTGAGATAGATTTGAGTGTCATCAGCATAGCAGTGGAATAATAGTAATAGTCAATTTATTTGCTTGCAAGCAAATGAGAGAGCAGTCCTCAACAGACACGTATCGCAGAGTCTTGTGAGGAGTACCCTAAACTCATCTTCATGCATGCTACCTTTATAACCACAGACAAGAGAAAACAGCTGAAACAGGCAAGGGGAAGAATGATGGGAGTCAGACATTTGTGTAAACTGTGCAATGTCTGGTATATTCTCTGCAACAGCAAAAGTAGGCCTGGTTCTATGTCGAGGCCATATATGGCCTGCAAATGTCTCCTCCTGTGCTCTTTGACCTATGTGAATGTATATGTTTATGTGGAGTTTTATGTTAGACCTATGTGAATGTTTATGTTGATGGTGAGGTTTATGTTAGACCTATGTGAATGTTTATGTTGATGGTGAGGTTTATGTTAGACCTATGTGAATGTTTATGTTGATGGTGAGGTTTATGTTAGACCTATGTGAATGTTTATGTTCACATAGGTCATATGGATCTGCTCTCTCCTGGATTAAATCATATCTCACAAACAGACAACAGTTCATCAGTATCAACAACTGTACCTCCTCCACTGCTCCTCTGTCTCAAGGCGTCCCCCAGGGTTCGGTGCTTGGTCCTCTTCTGTTCATCCTCTACTTGCTCCCTCTTGGTAACATCATATGTCAACATGGACTTCACTTTCACTGTTACGCCGATGATGTTCAACTCTACATCTCCACAAAAGCCATCACCACTGCTACTCACTCCACTCTCACCAACTGCCTCACTGACATTAAATCATGGATGCAAACCAACTTCCTCAAACTGAACTGCGATAAATCTGACATGATCATCATCGGTCCCAAATCCCTCACTAAAACTAGTCACAACTTCTGCCTCACCATCGACAGCTCCACTCTGTCTCCCTCCCCACACATCCGCAACCTTGGAGTCATGTTTGACAGCAACCTCTCCTTTGAACACCACGTCAAACAAATCACCAGAACTGCCTTTTTCCACTTAAAAAACATCGCCCGTCTCCGCCCATCACTCTCCTCATCTGCTGCTGAAACTCTGGTCCACGCCTTCATCACCTCCAGAATTGACTATTGCAACAGCATTCTTTACGGCACATCATCCAAAATCCTAAATAAACTCCAGTACATCCAGAACTCTGCTGCTCGCCTGCTCACCCACACCCACTCCCGTGACCACATCACCCCTGTTCTCCAGAACCTCCACTGGCTCCCCGTCCCACAACGGATCAAATACAAAATCCTTCTCCTCACTCACAAAGCCCTCCACAATCAGGCCCCCTCCTACCTCACTGACCTGCTTCACCACCACACTCCATCCCGCCGGCTCCGCTCCTCTGATGCCAACCTCCTGTCCCTTCCGCTCAGGACCAAGCACCGGACATGGGGCGACAGAGCCTTCTCCATATATGCACCCTCCCTCTGGAACTCTCTCCCCAAACACATCCGAGACTGCACTGACCTTTCCACATTCAAATCAGAAATCAAAACTCACCTGTTCAAAACTGCTTTTAATGTGTGACTATTATTGTGTACTCTGTTTTTAGTGTATTGTTTTTATATATGATGATTTTAATGTAAAGTGTCTTTGAGTGTCATGAAAAGTGCTATATAAATAAAATGTATTATTATTATTATTATTATTATGTTAATAGGGAGGTTTATGTTACAGCAGGCGCTGTCCGTCTAAGGAGAACTAAGCAGAGAGCAGAATAAAAACATTTTTTCATATTACACCTTTCACCTGCACATTCTGTGACAGACCTGCAATTCATTTGAGCAATTTTATTAACTGTAACCTGAATCTTTTCCTGATCTTTTAGTTGCCTAACCTCACCATTACCATCATCTTCCTTCTTCGTCAACGATATTGTTTCGATAGAAACTTTTAGTTTGGTTAAATTATGTAGACGCTTGATTTTCAACAGAATATGTTTCTATATGTCGTGAACACATGGAATCACCTTTGTGATGCAGTCACCATGTCCAGATCTTCTTTCCTTGTGATTTAGAGGTGTTTTTAAATTGTGTCTGTTACTGCTCTATAACTTGTGTTGAACCCCAGACCAGGTCTTGAACCCCATGTTCACTGCTGCCCACCAAGATAGCCATCTCCAACTCAACATCTCTGGAGCAGAACTCACTGTAAGTACATCACTTTCAAATATGGCATGTGGTATGTTATTAATACAATTGGTACTTACTCCTGAGACATGATTGGAGCTTGACTAAGATTACAAACCTGAACTATGCTTTGTGCCTGAACTATGCTTTATGCTTTTGTGACACCTTTCCTAAGCAGGACATCTTGTCAGATGTTTCATGTTAAATTGTGGCTGTTTTATCTGTTGTTGGGACTTAAATTATATTGATAAATGTGATTTCAGGAACTATTCAAGACTAATCTCTCCAGTGCAATGCCTGAATTCATTAGAGAGGTAATATGGAAAACCTGTTTATCTCTGCAGACACAAACACATACACCTGTGTAAGGCCAGATGAGACGTATGAGACATATTGCCTTTGTGTATTTAGTGTCTGCTGGAATCAGGTTCTCCACAGCTAAGAGTGTGGAGTTCATCTGTTCCCGACCTAAACACCTCCACCTCTGGTACGACTGTCTGGGGGACGGCCTCTGGGGAGCTTGACTGTGGGACTCAAGAAACACCAATACTCTTCTTTAAGACGGCATGTTGCCTTTGTCTTCCTTGCTTTCTTCTGATAGAACATTCATCAGACATCTGATTGAAAGTCTACCACAAGACATTCTTCCTTCACTACACCATGGAGCTTTTGTTGAGAATAAAACTCAGGTTGAGGAGAAAACTCAGGGGAACAGACTTAGGTCGAGGCGTTTAGCTCAATTCAAGCAATAAGGTTTATTTGTAACAGAAGTATTATGTCCAGCAGTTAAACGTGCACGGACCTAGAAAAGTTCACTCTGTAGGAGCGAATGAAAAGCTAAAAGGCGCTTAGACAGAGTGCGCGAGCCGTGAATAGGTTCTTCGGATGGAAGCCTATTGGTTGAATACTAAGTAGGAGGCGGATCTGTTTCTATCTAACAGACAGCCTGTTTGAGCACTGGGCATTTCCGCCCACACTGGCTCACGTCCGGGATCCGCCTTCTCTGGAACGTCAGTGTGTGTGAAATGTTGATGTAACAGCATATTGTTATGTTCGGCCGACTAGATAAGCTAGGCGCTAGATATGCTAGGGCGCCTCTTTCTATCTCTAAGATGGAGCAGGCAGTTCGTACTAGTTATCTGTAAGACTATGTGACATTTAACTGGGGCAAAAGCTATCCTTCAGAGTTCTAGTATTTTCCACTTTGTTCAGGCGAGTGCTAGAGTGCCCCACCTGGAGTTTTTGACCTTCGTGCACTAGAACTCACATATCCGCGTATAAGCTGTGTTTAACATTGAATGAATGTATATTTCATTTACACTTTCTATCGTGTAGTGTGGTACCAGATACTTTATCAAACCCCCGATGGGGAAACTGAGTACCGCCATACATTTCGGAAGGTGAGACAATACAGACACATACACATGACACATCTCAAGGTAATACAAGAATGGGAGAGAACAGCACTGAATAAATGGTGTAAACATCAATGTGACTGTACTGGTATATGACATCAACATATTCATGGACACCAGCATTATCTTGATCCTCAGTACAACCATAAACCTGGTCATCAACCGCAGACCACAGTCAGTGACTTCTTCATTAAAAAAGTCAACAGCAGCAGGGGCCAAAGGCTTCCTCAGTCTCTCTGAAGAGTACGTGGGCATAATACGTTCATTATTGACTGCATCTTCCACTGGCCTGTTTGCCCAGAAGGCAACCAGCGGGGCTCCAGCAGAAGTTCTTTGATGTTATTTTGGTGGGTCGATTTTTGGACGTGCTCACTAAGCCGGGTTTCAGTGAAGCAGAGGAATGCGGATCTGCAATAGTCTGTTTGTTCTGTTCAGAAGCAGAAACTCAAGCATCTTGTTTGCCAGAGAGCGGACGTATTGATGGGAGCGCTGTTCAAAATCCCTGCTGTTACAATGTAGCATACGCTCCGATCCATTTCCCTTTCCTGCATCTCCTGCTAATCCCATAGATAGCGGCTGCTCCTCTGTCTTAAAGCGCAGTAAAACTTTCTGGGTCGGTAAAAAGTGGGATAAAAGCACATTGTCGGATGTTTAGGAGTTCCTCCCCGGTGAGTCTAACCAGAAAAGGAGAGCAAAAAAAGGAACAAATAAACAGAGAAAGTACAAGCCAGCCACAATGAGACTCCCGTAGCGCCATCTGGATGAGCTCAGTGCTTGTCTTTGAAGATGTAGCGAACAAGTAACCTGTTTTTACAAAGAACCATCTCAGAATCCGCCATTGGAAACAGGGTTTGGAAAAGGGCAGGCACTTTCAAAAAACAACCTGCTGGACGACTCGCCCTCAGAGGCAACATTTTTGGTTTTGGGCTACATAAATAAATTGAATTGAAATGAACAATAAATAATTGAAAATCAGTTGAAATTATGAGTTGAAATCAATGGATAAATAGTTGAAAGGTGCAGCGTCTACAGAACTCAAAATCAACATTTCAGTAGTCGGACAGCTTACTGTTCCACTTCAAAGTCAGCTGATATGAAAACAATTGGAACATGATGGTGGGTCTTGATGACAGGTCACTTCTCATCTACGCCTTCAAGCTTAATAATGCCAAAGGCTTTGTTGAAAAGTGAAAATATGACCAGTGAGTGATTCTTCTTTGTTTTTGATGTGTAGGATGTGGCCATTGACATCACAGCTTCCTATGCTGACAAGAAACTCTCCCTGCATGGTAACCGGTCAGAGTAAGACCTTTCTTCTTACATTGCTCAAGACTTAATCAGCATTGAATGACCTGCCTGCAAATCCAAGGTTACAACATGTGCATCCCTATTTTTAGTCCATCTGAAATTTAATTCAGCATACATACCCAAAGGGGTCTAAGTCATATCATTTGGTTTGGACAGCCCCCCCCCCCCCCCATCTTTGCATTAATCATGCAGAAAACTGCTTGTTCTGCATAAACGTAGATAGAGAACTTGTTTTCACACATCGGCAGATAGTCACACTAAAGATGTCAGCTTGCTCCAAACAAACCATTTCATAAGTGTTTTTTTCGTTGTTCTGAATGTGACACTCGAAGGTGAGGTGAAGCCTCGAGTCATTGATGTAATAATTGTTCAAATGGGAATAAAGGCACAAATGTCCCCAATAGAATTTGCACTTGGTGGTACACACAAGTAAGTTAATGTGGAGAACTTGGAACAGAAGTTCAAACACTGTTTCCTTCACCTTCACACATCTGGCACATCTGTGTTAAGTTAATCAGATTGTTTGAGTGCATGATTTAAAAAGTTACAGAAATTCTCGAATGCAACCTTACCAATTCAGAATATATAATGTATACACCACTATATCAGTTCCAATCCCTCGTCCATGTCCTGTACTTGGTGTGTGTGAGTGTGTGATGGTGGTCCTCCTTCCTTTCTAGGGTCTTTGTATTACAAGCTGAGCTGTCCTCACAAAATCAAACGGTACAGGTGAGTTCTGCCCCATTCGTGCTTTGCTGTTATGTGGGGCGCATGTTGGTTTTCATGCAATTAAACCAGTTTGTCTCCCACGGTGGTCAGCCTCAGAGAGCCCCCTGTCGCTACAGCGGCTCGCTCACTGGATTGTTGATGCAATCTTCAGAAGTTGATAATAAAGGGGCCTAAGGGCACATTCCACTAGGGCCAACGCGTCCTCTCTGCCACTGTTCAGGTGTGAGTCTGGCCTTCTCTTGGTCTTCTACTTCGGCCTTGCACCAAAATGCCACAGACTTTCAGCAACTATGAATAGAAAGATATTTTAAAAGAAAAGGTTATAAAATGAAAAGACATTTTGAGACTGGTAAAGATGCCATAATGACCAGGAAAAGCCAAACAAACCCGCCAGAGCGAGAGATGGAAGAGTAGAATCCTAACGAACTACAAAGTGTCATCCAACACCATCCAAAATGTGGAGATACCAAAGAGTAACTGTGGCAACCTCCCACCTGCCAATTTAATCTTTTGGTAAAGTGCTGCGCGACACAAATCTGCCATTTCCTTTGTGTCACTTGGCACAACTTCTTTTTCTGACAGTCGGGACAACAGTTCAAAGGTCAACTTCAGAGAAGGAAGACTAATTGGGAAGATTTAGACCTGAAGTAGGATCTCACTTAAATTAGAACTAATATGAAACACTTTACAATGTTCCCTGGTGCTTCTTATACTCTCAACTGCTGAATGGTGCATTCATCTTCGGAACAAAATTGAACTAATAACGTCAAAGAACCAATTTAATTGGTCAATGTTCAATGACATCAGTCACTTGATCTATGGTCACATAATCCTGTTTACTCATACATGGCTCATTGGTCTTCATTTGAATAATTTTTTCATCTCATATTCACGTCATTCATTTTAATCCTCATTCATTCATTTATTTTTCTGTTTAGTAGATCCGTGTGTAGTTAATAGATCAATAAATATGTAATTTATAAAAAATGGGATGACATGATTTTGTATATAAAATAATTAGCTGCTGTAGACCATGTCAAAACTCCATACTTAGACTTAATTCATTCATTTTGAGTTATAATTATCTTTAGGTATTTAGATATTAATTAATTATTAATATTTACATTTGCTACAAGCAATAACCTTTTATAACTAAGTGTTTTTCTTGCCTAACTTTTGTTTATGTGGTTGTTTTAAGCCAGACCGTGATGTTTTCCTAAACTTTACTAAATACGTTTTAACCCATTTGGAAACAAAAGTGCATATTATAGTATTTAATTACTATTCTGACAACAAAAAATAACCAGCAACACAAAAGAAAGTATTTTCCCCGCCCATTTGAATCATTTTCATTCATGTCACTTGTTCAAATGATACTTGTGTGTTTATGTTTGAGTGGACTTGTTGAATCACCTCTGCTTCTTTTTCCAGCTGCTAGATGAGGATCACGGGGAGTTCATAAGAGAAGCTGTGGAGAAGATAGGCATTCCCAAGGTCCTGTCTGGTAAGAGAGATATGGATAATAACATAAAACCTGTCTATTGACCCCACCAACATAAAGCATTCTCCTAGAATGTCTTCGATAAAATGACTGTCAATGTAGCATTTACAAAATAAAGACTGATATGAGAACTTAGTACTCAGTACTATAATTAAGGCAATTGCAATTCATTTTATAGAAATGACTGTACCAATTTTTTAAATGAGCTCGGCAGGAGTGCATTTAAAGAAATGGTTCCTTGCAGCCGAGTTCCTCCTCAAATGTATTCATTTTCAATCGTTGACTGTTGCAAAATTGGTAATTATTGTTTTATTTTTGATAGGTAGTACATGACCAATCATTATCAACAGCATTGCTCAGCAACAGCAGGATCAGAATGTAGCTTCACGATATGAAAGTAGAAGCTGTAATGGTTACATGTTGCATGGTGCTTTGTTCCAGCTCTGGAGATTGAGCTAACCAGGCTGTTGGACAAACAGGGAGCTAACTTATTCGACATCTTCAACCCAGAGGTGCTTCCTCAGGATGTGAGTGTTCTCTTTTTTCATCTTGTCAAGTGTCCTTTTTTATATTGTAATTCATTGCACTTCATTGTACTTGGTAGTTACATTGCTACTCTATTTTCTGTTCCATCTCTGTGCTGTAGGGCTTCGTGGTGATTCAGATGGATTTTGGTTTCCCTCATCACCTCCTGACTCAGTTCCTTAGGAAGACTCTACAGTGACGATGCAACCCTGAAGCAATTTGGGCCAGATTTGTTTTTAGTGACTTGCCTACTATGCTGCTGTAATCCTGTAAATGTCCCCGCTGTGGGGCTAATAAAAGGATTATCTCTCTTAAAAGTGTTGTTCATATTAGAAAAAAGTACCCTTCCAAGTGATTATCGATATTACGCGTAACAACATTTTGATGTACATTTGTTGAGATAAAACCCCTTTCTTTGCTGTTTTTTAAACTCTATTTAACAAAGGTGTAGACAAGCCTGTCACTGATTTTCTCACTGGTGACCATGATGAGTGCGTGACACAACATTTGGAAAAAGGTAATACATTTGGAGGTGTTTACGTTTATATGATGTGTAATTCCACTAATTTGATTTAGTTTGTTTTCTATATGTAAAGATAGCGCAAACAAAGCGGTTTTATATTCATACAGTATATCACATCACCAGAAATTTGTATTTAATTTTGGGGGGTTGAGAGAGGGCGTGTTAGCAGTCAAGGGTTGCTTTTTTTGAGAATTTAGGCTATTTTGCGTCCATCTCCATGGTTTGCGTTAATGTTAGCATTCACCTAAAGCAGGGGTGTCAAACATACGGCCCGCAGGCCGGATCTGGCCCGCCACGTCATTTTATGTGGCCCGCGAATCCGCCAGCAAAATATATATTATATATATATATATATATATTTTTTACAAAAATTAAAAGTTAGATGTGAAATATGGCAGCTCTGTATTAACTGTATCCCTTAAAACATGTACTTTACACTCTGTGTTATAGAAATGTTTAACAAACACTTAACTTCTCAAACTTGGCTAAATCAGTACCTTTTAAGTTCACAACAGATCAAATTAGTGTCCATGTCCCTGAGCATATTTATTGTATGCAGCCAAGAGATTGTCCACATTTAACAGTCCATAATCTACCTATAGTCCTGTAGGTAGGCGGGAGGACGTCTGTTGTGCCTTGAGGGGTATCTCGGTGTTGTTGAGGTGTTGGAGGCATCACTGTAATCACAATCCTCATCATCGGGATCTGGTGAGATGTCCATTACTTCTGGAGTGATCTTCTTGAAGAATGAAGAATTCCTGACAATGAAGTGTCCACTTCTGGCTGCTGTGATCATGGAGCCTTTGACTTTGGTCACCGTGTATGGCTTGCTGTTATACGGTGCAGTGAGCTTGTTGTGCTTGGACTGACGATGAAGCACTGACAACATGTTTCCATGCATGAGATTTCATCTTGGCTTTAGCCTTGTTGTCCCTTGCTCTCACTTCAGAGTCTGAACAGTTCCTTGCAGTGTGAGTGATTGAAGGAATCTTTGTGTACATCTTACGTTGTAACAATAGTTCAGCAGGTGATCTTTCAGTTGTGCTGTGAGGTGTGGATCGATACTCGTGTAGAAAGATGTTCAGTCGTTGTTTCCAGGGAATTCCTTGTGTTTCGGCCACACGAATAGCTTTGCCTAGGGTGCGCATGAATCTTTCAGCTGTAGCATTTATGTTGTTCATTCTGTTCACATGATATCTATCACATTTCTGTTCATCCTGATAGAGGATCCTCCTCTGTTGCTCTCTCTAAGGTTTCTCCCTCTTTTCTCCCTGTTAAAGGGTTTTTTGGGGAAGTTCTTCCTGTTCTGTTGTGAGGGTCCGGGACAGAGGATGTCACATGTGTACAGATTGTAAAGCCCTCTGAGGCAAATTTGTGATTCGGGGCTATACAAAATAAATTGAATGGAATTGAATTGAAAATAGAGACAGACCAAAACCACGCGGGGTCCCCTGAAGAGGAGTTCCCATGTTCATGTAACACATCAGTTGCCCTTATGGAATGTTAATGGGATGTGATATGGGCTGGACATGATGAAATATTTGGGAATAGTGTCCTTTAAATAAAATGTGGCAATAGCAAATAAAAAAGAATGTGGGTTGATTATTTTTCATTCATCCCTCACACACACACACACAGATTTTGCCAGCTGCTCTTTTGACTGTATGAAAACTAAATAAACTGCAATCTAAGAAAAGTGCAATCTAAGAAAGTGCAAGAAAACATTTTTCTTCACCATATCAGGAGCAGAACTCATATATTTAGGAGATTGTTTGATGTGTATTTGATCATGTTGTGTTGACTGAATACACTGACTCTATGTTTCCGCCCGCAGCACTGACACCTGAGGTTCAGGCGGGTCGAACTCTGTTCGGCAGCTCCTCCGGTTATTCTGTTCTGGAGTTTATTGGTGAAGGCTGCTATGGTAAAGTGGCCAAGTGCTGAAATCTGGCAACAAAAGAGTCAGTGGCTGTTAAGATCCTCAAGCAGGACGTGGATTTCATCCCGGACACTGAGAAAGAGGTCGATTTTTGCACCTCTTCTCATGACATACAGTATTCCCTTACTTACATTTTCTCTGCTCTATCAGAGTATCTACAAGGAACCTCTTTGTTCCCCAGGTGTCCATTTTAGAGGTCATCGGTGTCCTGAATCCAGATCACACTAACGTGGTCAAGTTCTTTGAGCGGTTTGAACATATGGGACAGACCTGTCTGGCATTCGAGATGCTGGACAGGAGTCTCTATGACCTGCTCTATGAACGAGACTGGAAGCCACTCGCTCTGAACGAGATCCGCATAATCGCAAAGCAGGTATGTGTTATTGTTGTATGGAACCAATGGTGTGTTCTTTTATGTAGGTATTGTCATCAATGATAAAAAACCCAATACAGTAGCAAATGGAACCCAATCCTAAACTTGTTTTTTCTCGTTTTCTCCCTGTAGCTATTGGTGGCCTTGGATGCCCTGAAGGGTCTCTGTATCCTGCATACCGATATCAAACCCTACAACATTATGTTTGTTAATATGCAGGACCAGCCCTTTAAGATTAAATTAATAGACTTTGGAGAAGCCATTCCCGCCTCTAAAGTCCAGCTTGGGATGGAGCTTCAGCCGACTGGGTTCAGGTGGGTTCATCCTTCATTCTTCTAAGCATCAATGTTGTGCTCTTGGTCCTTACCTCAAGCGTGCTCATCATTGGAACTTGTCTTGCTTCCTCAGAGCTCCAGAAGTAGCCCTCGGCCTCCCCTTCACTGAGGCTATAGATGTGTGGGGAGTCGGCTGCGTCCTGGCATTCCTCTATCTGGCTGACAATCTTTTCCCTGTCAAATGTGATTATCAGATGGTAGGTCAGCTACCTCAGACAAACGTCCAGAACCATGTGGATACTTTGCAGAATGTTACCTGATGTGATTCTGTATATTTTGCCTGCAGATGAAGTGCATGGTTCAGGTTCTGGGTCAGCCGGAGTACCACCTGCTCCGTCCTGGGATATATACGCAGTATTTTTTCATTGAGGAAGAGGCTGCTGATCGTCCAACATGGAGGTTGATGGTAGAGTAACCATGTTCTTCTTTGATTGAGTTGGTGATATCATTTTATTTTAACTCTTAAAATGATTCTCATATAAATATATATATACATATTGTTGCTTTAGATGCCTGAAGAATATGAAGCTGCCAACGATGTGAAAGCAGAAGAGCGGCAGAGCTTCATAGACCTTCCCAGCTCTCTGGATGACCTTGTTAATGCAGGTACCCTCAGCTTTGTTGAACGAGTAAAGACTGAATCAGTCGCAGGTATTAACCAGTGTCTGAGAGGTAGGGGCTGGATCAACTGACCTGAACCTGTTTCCAAATCCAGATCTATCCAAAAGGGGAGGCTGCTGAATTTGAGGATGTTGTGGCAAAATGACGAGACGAGACGGCGAACTGGAGTTTGCAATCCAGCGGGTAGTGTTTTAATAAGATCAAGCCAACATCAACCAGTTCAGTATATTGAAACGACTCCCATGTACTGCTTTTCACAGATCACTCTTATCGTCAAAATTCACGCCCCTTTTGCTGTGCTCCATCAATCAAACCTGTCTGTTGAATCAAAACAGGACACATCTGGACTCCTTATTAGGGCATGTTCTTATTTTGTTCTGGGCCCACAGAACACACAGCTCCATGTACTGAAATGTTTTGGTACACTTGAGAGATTAATTACTTTTTGTCTGGCGCCGATCATCCTTTCCCAAGAACGATGCTGAGAACCAGAATAACACGTTATGTAACTATTGCTTGTGCGCCCACACTTGTGTTCAGTTCAATTCAAGTTCAATTCAAAGTTCAATTCAAAGTTATAATGCTGATTTTCTTCAACACATCCCCCTCTGAGGGTTTCTTGACCTTAACCTAACTTCATATAACTTTTGTCAATTGGTGAAACTGTAACCTAAAGTTTTGATCCCTCACTGCACTGCAACACAAGTGATCTATGTCAATTATATGTGCTTGATTATATACCAATACAGTAACAATACAATACAGAACATTTGAGTTTGTAAGATAATTCAAATAACATCATTCAATGCTTAGATTCACTTTCATATAAGGGCGAAAAAACCCACAGGTTGTATTACAGGAAAAACTCCCTTATGGTCCTTTCCCGCCAAGCGACCACCTTTTTGGCATGAAGTGAATCTGTTCTTGCTTGCAAACATGTATTAACTGATACATCACATATTTAATTTCTGCAAAATATTGAACAATATATCAGTGTTCATTAGATGCAACGTCTGTGATAAAACTATACGCTATAATACTTGTGCACTGATTATATGGATCATGACTATGAATATATGTGAATGTAGAAATATCTGATTATAATACATTCAATTGATAGTGAAACAGTTTGGACAGATAATAGAACATGTGACGTGGTGTGTTTTGGACATGTGTACTTCCAACAAAGTTCAGGCTCTCGTTCTTATGCTGAGATGCCTCCTAGTCCTGTTCCCTCCATCTCATCTGAGTCCTCCAGAAAATCCGGAATGGGAAACAGGTCCGGTCGTCCAACCACCATTTGAGCGAACTGGGCCTTTGTCCCTTGCGCAATCGTCATCATGTTCATCATCTGAGCCAGTTGGAGATTTGTCATGACACCCATCTGTTTGTCCATGCTCCTCTGGCACTGTCTCCTCAGGATGGGTACGATGCAACATGCCAATAGAAAAGCCACAATTAAAACTATTAATGCGCTAATGTCTGTTTTTAGCAATACAGACCGCTATTTTCCAAAATTTAGTCTACCCAATCCCCTGCCAGCATTCTCCTCAAGCTCTTGCCTCAAACCACGAATTATTCTCCATTTCAACAGTATATTCAGTAAAGCATTTCACAACACATTCTACATCATCCTACATCCTTCTGCATCAGGGCTGGAAGGGGACGCTGGCGTGTTTTTCGCCGCTCTTCATGCCGACACTTATTTCTCGTTTCCTACCACTCTCTGCCGTTAATCTATTCAATCCTGAACACAGTCTGAAGATTGTCCTGCCCTGGTTTTTGTGTTTCTACCATTTCCACTGCTCAGCTGATTACCTTTGGCTGGTGTTCGGCTCCTAGCCTCTGCCGACCTACCACTAGCATACAAGCTATCCGACGCCGCTCTTAGCTCTTAGCAAAACAAGCTATCCGACGTGCTCTGCCATCCGTGGAATCCCCGCTCCGGAACACTCCGACTGGGCTCCTCTCTGCCACACTGCCAGGAACTTCCACGAACCCTCCCTCAGTCCTGCCAACGCGACTTCGCTGCTTTCCATCGCCGCTGCTGAAGGTCGAGGTCCGGTGTCTACCAGGCTAATGGTGCCGGCTGCTAGCTGGCTCTCTGTTCTCTTCATGGTGCTCCTACAATACTCTCCGCTGGAACTCCTAAACTTTTCCAGCCACACCATCCCTGACTGCCTCGCAGTTATCAAGTCTCTCGGACTACTGCGTCGTGCCCGCTACATACACCGGGCATCCCGACGCAAGTTTTTCTACTCCAAAACTCCTATTCCCGCAGTTGTATCCGACAGTCGGTCCGTCGCACTGCGATGTCGTCATCACAACAATCAACGTCATCCGACCAATCCTCACGTTCGCTCTATCTACCTGAGGTCCCTGGTCTGTGCTGACAGTGTGCTGGTTTCTCCCTCCTCGTCCTCCCCAGCATCTACGAACAACACTGCAACGTGTATGCTGCTGAATACTCGCTCCTCAACAACAAAGCATTACTCATTCACGACATCATCACTGACAGAAGCATTGACATTCTATGCCTAACAGAGACATGGCAAAATCAGCAGGACTTCGTGACACTCAACCAAGCCACACCCCCAGGCTATGTATACATCCAGAAGCCCCGCTTCCTGGGTCGTGGCGGTGGACTGGCTGTTATCCACCGAGCCGGCATCCTGGTCAAAGAGCTCCCAGTACCTACAACCTCCTCATTCGAGTGTGTTGTCTTCAAACTGGCTGGGTCTGCTCCGCTCCAGGTCGCCCTCATTTACCGCCCACGTAAAGCCTCCACTACCTTCCTGTCTGAGCTTTCTGAGTTGCTCACCTCTCTCTTCTCCATGTCTCCATCAATTTTCCTGCTTGGTGATTTCAACATTCATGTGGACTCCAGCAACTGCAAGTTTGCTACTGAATTCCTGTCACTTCTGGACTGTTTCAGCATCAAGCAACATGTCAAGGGTCCCACCCACAACAAAGGCCACACACTGGACCTGGTGTGCTCTACCGGCCCACCACCCCCCGACCTACAGCGTCTGGACCTGGCTGTATCTGACCATCACGCCATCCTCTTCACTGTTCCTGTCTCCCTGCCCAGGCAGCATCCTAAACGCACCATCATGTTTAGGAACATCAAGACTGTGAGTGCACCAGCCCTATCCAACCTGATAGCTACCCACATGGCCTCGGCTCCCTCCGACTCCACCGTGGACGGCCTGGTAGCCCTGGAGAGCTGGAGAGGCTTTCTAAAAAAACTGGCCAACCATGAGCTCTATGAGCCCCTCCAACCCGGCTTCAGACTCCAACACAGCACGGAGACCGCCCTCATTAAGATCATCAACGATCTCCTCATTGCTGCTGACTCTGGCCGCCTCAGCATCCTCATCCTCCTGGACCTCTCTGCAGCACTGTCTCCCATACCATCCTCCTCAACCGCCTATCTGACCTTCTAGGGGTCACTGGCACGGCCCTCTCCTGGTTTACATCCTACCTCCATAACAGGGAACACTTTGTTTCCATCAACGGCTCTATTTCCCCCCTAGCCCCAGTCAATCATGGCGTGCCCCAAGGCTCTGTGCTTGGCCCCCTCCTCTTCACCATCTACATGCTCCCCCTCGGCAAGATCATCCGCCATCACGGACTGAACTTCCACTGCTATGCTGATGATACTCAAATCTATCTCAGTACTACTCCATCCTCCCAGCTCCCCCCTCAGTCCCTTGTCAACTGCCTGTATGAAATAAAAACCTGGATGTCATCAAATCTCCTCAAACTCAACACCAAGAAGACAGAGCTCATGGTTGTGGCACCCAAGGCGCTGCTCCGGAAGGTTGGTGACTTCATCCTCGAGGTTGACGGCTGCTCCATCTCCCCATCTCCTGAAGTCCGCAACCTGGGTGTCATCCTGGACTCCACCCTTTCCTTCGAGTCCCACATCAAGTCCGTCACCAAAACTGCCTTTTTCCATCTCAGGAACATTGCCAGACTCCGACCGTCACTCTCGGAGTCTGTTGCTGAAACCCTGGTCCATGCGTTTGTCACCTCACGCTTGGACTACTGCAATGGTGTCCTGTTCGGGGTACCCAACAAAACCCTGGACAGGCTCCAGTATGTACAAAACTCTGCTGCCAGGGTTCTCACGCACACAAAGCCCTGGCAGCACATCACCCCCACCCTCATCAACCTCCACTGGCTCCCGGTCAAGTCCCGCATCTCATACAAGATCCTCCTCCTCACCTACAAGTCCCTCTATGCCCATGCCCCCCAGTACCTATCGGACCTCCTCCGCCCACATGCCCCTCCCCGGAACCTGCGGTCTTCAGACTCTGGCCTGCTTACCACCACCCGCACCAAACTGCGAACCTTCGGGGACAGAGCTTTCAGTGTGGCAGCCCCCACCCTCTGGAACTCTCTCCCTGCGGTGATCCGCAACATCTCCACTCTGGACGCCTTCAAAAGGGCCCTCAAGTCCCATCTGTTCGCCAAGGCTTTCGGCCCCCCGTTTACTTGTTTTGTTTTTCTGACTGTTTGTCTAAACTGTTTTGGTTACTCTTGTAAAGCGGCCTTGGGTCCCCTGAAAGGCGCTATATAAATTAAAGTTATTATTATTATTATTATGTCTGATGTTTGTTTGCTTAACAAATGAAGAGTGGGAATGGTCATAGTTGTGTTTTCACAACCTTGGTCTCGTGGTATTGGGTTTTCATGCCATACTGGTCTCCTAATGAACGAAGGAGTAATGTTAGCCTGTGGGAACCAGGACACTCGGGTTACTTTACAGTACACAGTAGTATTGCCTACGTCAACCCTTCTTTTGTCTGACGCAAATCCACCACTGGCAAAACATTCATACTTTTCCAATTGATCTGCTTTATAATTAGTGGGAGGCTTATTTTGCGATGTGTAAATCATAATTTCTGCACATGCGTTCCACACTTGATATTCAGGATACTGATCTCAATAGTCGTGTTTCTTTTGAGATCCATACAAGAGTCCACTTGAACTTCTCATGTAGGAAGTGCCAATGTTTTTATTTCCACATGTACATTGTGAACATGATTTGGATTCCACATTCGGCTCATTCTGTCATCAGCCTCAGCTGTGTGCTAGTTTCCCCTTTCCACACTGGATAGGCTGGTTTGAACTTAAATGGCAATGCTGACAATGCTGACATAGGTCCTGGTCTAACATGGGATGGAATATGTGTGGTTGCATCGTACTCATCTGATTCATGGTTTCTGGCTCTCCTCCAGGACGGCTGAGCCACCGTCTGGGCTCTTACGGCTCTCAAGGTTGGAGTACTGGTAGCTGTTACATTGGATGGGTTCTGATGAGTTTGGATGGGTTCGGATGTCCTCGTCTGCGATAGAAGTTATATCTAACAGAACATGATAAATTTCCAACAACTCCCCCCTCTGGCCATTCCCATGGCCACTAAAGTGTTTACAATTTATCGAAATGGCAAAAATGGTTTACATATGCACAACATATGATCACATAATCGATGAGGTCAAAACATTAGCTGTTTTTGTGAGTTTTAAGCAACTCCATGTTGTAGCTAGCTTGGGAATGTTAACATCAACATAACAAAATAAATCTCCTGAGATGAGGTGAAACACAGATGTCGGACCTCCATCTCTGTTGAACTGTTATAGAGAGACAACATATCAGTGAGGCTCATAACACACAACAATTTTAACAATTTGTAAAAATTCTATCATCCAAGTATTTATATTCCTATTATATTCATTCAGAATCAACTGTCAATTCAACTGATTCCTTTTTCAAGTAAAATAAAAAAGAAAGCACAGGCTGTTTTATGAGATCATGTTTCTCAGATAGCAAGCCGTAATAATAAACACAAGTATTACACAGAAATGTAACTTTCGTAGTTCTACGGGAGGAAAACAGTCAGACAAACAAGTCTGATGTTGCAGGATCGGCTTTTTAGAAGAACAACATGCGTTGTGCCGGGTGCCTTGTGATTCAAAGCAGTCAGTGAAAGTTCGGTTCTTTGGAACATCAAGGTCTGTCAGAGGGATGACGTATCTTCACGGTACAAGCCATGTTTACAGGAAATGTAATCTTTGAACACCTTAGTGTCGGACAAGTTGGTGTAACACATTAAACAGTGGAATAGTGTGATGTCTAAGATGTTTTGGATCTTTGGCTCACTCTGCTGATGTGTGTCATTGGTACAAGCATGGACTGTGGTCGTGTTTTCTAAAATTATAACCTAACAAAATATAAATAATATTTGTTGTTGCAGTTCCTACATTCCCTAATGTCAGTTAAAAGCTCATTCAAATACTGTATTTAAATGATCTAATATCGAGGGCCAGCTCATCACATCATCATGTTCTCACAAGAATTAAATTTTGTGTAAAAGAGATAAAATGTTCAAAATATCTATACTAATTGTATTTAAGTGGTGTTATTATTTGCATTGATACATCAAGATTGTTGTGACCAGCTAAAGAAAGTATAAGCATCAGCTGCAGCATTTCCTGTTGAGATGGGATCAGAAGCGTTAGTGTGAGCATCTCATTTCATAACACAAACAATCTTTAAGGAGCAATATGGCTTCTAGCAAGTCGGCCACGAGATGGTGGTGAGAAATGGTTTTGCAAGATGATTTCCAAAAGCTCCTGTGTTTCCACAAGGTGGACAGTGCACAGTGGTGCACTACACCAAAGGCATAGCAACAGTCTGTGTATATGTTAACTATTTTGTCGGCAGCAAGCTTACAGGCTTCTGTAAGAGCCACATGATCTGCAGCTTGAGCAGAAAAGTGTGCTGGCAACTTCATATGATGAGACTACAGCAAACCCAACCAACCCTTCTCCCGTGTCCGGCGAGCGGGATGCCAAACCGTCCACTAACAGTTGTAAATCAGCATTCGGTGGGCGTGTCTGTGAGGTCAGGTCTCGGTGTACAGACCTGTTCAGGAGAGACAACAGTTATGTGGCTCTCCATCTGCTGCAGTAGGAAAAAGAGTAGCAGGATTAAAATCTTTGTCATTAAAGGCATCACTCGAGCGGTCAGTCCAGGTCAGTTTGGCATGCGCATAAAGATCTTTACCATGAATCATGGATAGACGAAAGCCTCTGTTTCTGAGGGGTTTGGGATCCACTGTCATACTGTGACGTCATTCCTAAAAAGCTCATCATTTGTTTCTCAGTTTGTGGTTTAGGCACAGTTTAATTGCCTGTGTTTTCTTGGGAGGGAGGGTTCTGCCCTCTGCTGTGATCACATGTCCCAGATATGAAACTTTATCGAGAGCAATTGCAATTTGGACAGTTAGCCTTGTGACCTTATGCAGCCAAAGTTTGAGGTGCTCGTGGATGCACCGATACATTAACTGCTTGTAAATCTCAGACAATCACTCAGGTGATTCCCTCAAGTCTCGAATTTTCTTTACCAGGAAAAATTCAGTGCGTGCACCGGTGTATCATCACATTCGATTATCATACCAACCTTCATTAAAGACTCAAGAACGGGTGTAATATCATTCATATCTCGATTGAGTAGATATTGCTTCTTGCATGGGTGGAAATCAGATTTTGAAATTGGGCAGATCACGATTTTGGGTGAACACTAGCACCCCTCACCTGTCTTACATCACACATTTGGAACCATGGTGTGTGTTTTCTTATCAAACATAAGTTAAGTTATTCCTTTGACATTGATGTACTTCTTGTTTTTGTCACCCTTATTACTGTAGAGTTTACCAGGATCCTGTGTTTCTGAAGTGAGTGAGTGTGGGTCTGACTGTGCAGCCAGTCAGACATCCTCTCCATTCCTGGGCCTCATGCCAAGGATACCCATGTGATCTCCCCCTTAAAACACTTGTATTGCTTGTGAGACAGAGAAACAGACAGCAGCAGTATTTTCTGTCCAGCAAATGTTCTTTATACCATTATACGTAACTTCACCACTTCTCTCCCTTCTCTAAATAGTACTTCCTCAAATATTTTATCGAATCCATTTAATCAGCCTGCATGTGACATTCTGAACATTTTTACCTTTAATAGTGTTTGTCTTATGGTAACTTTCTAAAACCTTAATTTGCGTACATCTGGTATGTATTTGTTCAGTTTGTCATAGTCTATACTACACTAAACAGTCAGAAGATAAAGTTAACTCTCCCTCTGTGTGTTAATGTTTGTGCGTCGGTGGTTCCCTCTCTGGGGTCCACTTGACCATATCCCTCGGACAAAAATAACCCAAACAAAACGTACGTCTGTACGTCTGTCCTACACGAGAGCTCTCTTTTTACAGCTGGAGATCAAATAGAATCCATTGAACATTTCAACTTTTAGTTTTTTACCAGCAAACACCAGTCTGCCTCTCTCCTCCTCCGCCAAAGAGCGTGGATTCCGTTGAGGGGACCCCAGACACTCCCACCCTATCACACAAGCGAGAACCACGCTATACAGAAATAAAACGATGGTGAGATATGAAAATCTCCTACCTGATACGTGGCCTCTAGCGTGGTTGTCGGTTGGCTGAAGAAGTGGAAGGTGTCTCGACCTCGACTCGAACACACGTTGGGGCGCCAATTATGTTGTGGCGAAAATGACGAGACGAGACGGCGAACTGGAGTTTGCAATCCAGCGGGTAGTGTTTTAATAAGATCAAGCCAACATCAACCAGTTCAGTATATTGAAACGACTCCCATGTACTGCTTTTCACAGATCACTCTTGTAGTCAAAATTCACGCCCCTTTTGCTGTGCTCCATCAATCAAACCTGTCTGTTGAATCAAAACAGGACACATCTGGACTCCTTATTTGGGCACGTTCTTATTTTGTTCTGGGCCCACAGAACACACAGCTCCATGTACTGAAATGTTTTGGTACACTTGAGAGATTAATTACTTTTTGTCTGGCGCCGATCATCCTTTCCCAAGAACGATGCTGAGAACCAGAATAACACGTTATGTAACTATTGCTTGTGAGCCCACACTTGTGTTCAGTTCAATTCAAGTTCAATTCAAAGTTCAATTCAAAGTTATAATGCTGATTTTCTTCAACAAGGACAGAAAGGCTTTTGTCGACCTCATCAAACAGCTTCTGCATCTTGACGGGGATCAGAGAATCTCTCCCCGTCGAGCTCTGCAGAACCCGTTCATTAAAAAGTCCCACGTGTCTGAGCACACTGACAGCTGTTTCACTGAATGTTGTACTTCAGCCAGGCTGAACACCTCAGGAACTATGATTAGTGTCTGCCCAATGGACGCCTCAGCAGACAGGGTGAACATCTCTGCAGCTTCCAAACCTGACCAAGAGTCAGACGCTGGGTTTTATGTCAGAGGTCTACCCTCTGGTTCCAATGACGATGGTTCAGCTATCAGGTCATTTGATGGAACCAAAGTCATTGTCTTCAATGACAACGGTCCCACCACACCATCATCTGTAGGAGATCAACTCACATACTCAGACAAACATTGGAATGACTGGTCTCCTGATGAAGGACTACCTCCCTGCTCCTATTATGGAGATCCAGCTGTCTGGTCTTCTGATGAAGGACTACCTCCCTTCTCCTATTATGGAGATCCAGCTGTCTGGTCTCCTGATGAAGGACTACCTCCCTGCTCCTATTATGGAGATCCAGCTATCTGGTCTCCTGATGAAGGACTACCTCCCTGCTCCTATTATGGAGATCCAGCTGTCTGGTCTCCTGATGAAGGACTACCTCCCTGCTCCTATTATGGAGATCCAGCTGTCTGGTCTCCTGATGGACTACCTCCCTGCTCCTATTATGGAGATCCAGCTGTCTGTCACTCTGTCACAATGCAAATAAAATTGATTGATGGATTGCATTGCAATACAATGTCTCAAGCTGCTTCATTACAGTACTTGCTACAAAGACAACTGACCAGGAGTCTCATTTATAACCGTTGCGTACGCAGAAAAATGGGCCTGAAAGAGGCGTATGAGTCCCACGCAAACGTTGTGATCTATAAGAATGAATATTTTGGACACACAGGAAATTAGCGACGCACATGGTGAGGTGGTGAAATGAAGCCGGATTTTAGAAATGACATGTGAGAGGCATCATTATACGTATAATGATGCCTCTCACATTTAATTTCACTTCATATCACACGTTACTTTGCACTTACCGTACGTTTCGGACTATAGAGCGCACTGGTATATAGGCCGCACCAGCTGGTCAAAAAAAGAAGGCGTACATAGATAAGCCGCACCGGTCTATAAGCCGCAGGTGTCCCCGTTGAACAGCAAGATGCTTTTAACAGTACTAAATTTGTCTTCTTCTCTGAACATCATAACATGTCGCTAGCTTCTAAGCTAATTTTAACATCAAGGCTACCAAACGGAAGAAGTGAAACGAAGCAGCGTGTCTTCTCATTAGAATCGAAAAGCAACGTAGCCGTAAATGCTACTCAGAGCTACGAGCTACGTGGACACGCTGCTTCGTTTTACTTCTTCTGTTTGTTAGTCTTGAGAGACCTTAGTCTGTAAGTATGTCTGCATGAAAAGATGTACGAAGATATATTATATTCGCTAATGCTAATCGCGGTTAGCATTTCCCCATTGGCCGTAATATTAAAATTAGCTTAGAAGCTAGCGAGTCGGACATATACCTACCTAACTGAAGGTACATGATGTGGTGTGTTGAAGGACCCAAATGCAGACTCAGGACAGCAGTCTTATTGCAAACAAAGATGATTTATTTCTCTCACTCAAAAACACGCACACAAAAACACGCAGGATCGCTATTGATCGCTGTCGCCTTCGTCCTCCTGTGCACTAAAACCATTGAAGTCCTCTTCTTCAGTGTCGGAATTAAACAGCCTCAGAATTGCTTCGTTCGAGCTTGCAGTCCGTGTTTCGTCTGCACCCTGTGTCACTTTGCTCCCGAGGCAAATCCGTCCCTGAGCTTGCCTGTCCTCATTGCGCTGTCGTCTTCATCTCGTAGTAGTCCAGCCTTTCGGAACCCGTTGGTGATGGTGGATTCTTTCACACTGCTCCGCGCTGTTAGGATCCACTGGCAGACTTGAGAAAAAGCTGATCTTCTCATGCAGCGTGTCTACGTTGCTCATAGCTCTGAATAGCATTTACGGCTAACTGGCTTGGCCAGTTGCTGCTAGCGCAACAGCTATTCAGAGCTATGAGCAACAACAGTTATTGCCTCATTGCTTTTCGTTTGGTAGCCGTGAGAGACCTTAGTCTGTAATGCAAGTATGTCTGCATGAAAAGATGTACAAAGATATATTATATATTCGCTAATGCTAATCGCGGTTAGCATTTCCCCATTGGCGGTAATGTTAAAATTAGCTTAGAAGCTAGCGAGTCGGACATGTACTGTTAAAAGCATCTTGCTGTTCAACCTTTTTTGTTAACAGTCCTAGTGAGAGGTAGGTCAAAGGTACTTCATCCATATTGTAGCGACCCTGTCAGTAACAGCCAGTAGCAGAGGGGTTGCTGGTAGCAACTGTTCTGTGTCGGGAGCAAGTAAATGTTGTGTTAGACCGGAACCGGAAGTTGCGATTGTTGTTGTGTCGGAGAAAAGCTACGGAAAAATCCGTATATAAATCGCACCGGACTATAAGCTGACGCCTCAACGCGTGGGGTAAAAAGTAGCTGCTTATAGTCCGAAAAGTACGGTATATACTGTCTTTATCATAAACCCCGGAGCACAGAGGAGAGACCGAACTACCGACACTTGTGCTCAGCTGATGCAGTAGGAGCTGGCTCAAATCGTGGCAGCGGCAGCTAGTACAGGCACTTCCTGTTGCAAGCTCAGCTGCCACGACTTTCCGTGGCAGCTGAGCCTGCAACAGGAAGTGATTGCCACTGTATGTGGCAGCTGCCACTAGCATCTTGTGGTAGCTGCCAGCATTTCGGAGCGGATTCCTCCGTAGTTTAGCCTTTATTTGTCGTTATTTGACATTATGTGACCAAACATTAAGGTCATTGAAGGCATGACTGTTGGTAGTTGTAATTAGTTTCTTAAAAAAAGGCCGAATTATCATGGTATGGCCACTCGTTTTTGTCAAGAAGCTAATTGCGGGCTAACTTCAGTTGATACCTGTTGGCCATGGCAACGTTAAACACTTTCACGCTGCAGACTAAAGGAATGCAAATTATAAATATGGATGGATATGCATTGTACTGTTTAGAGTGATAGCAATCCATATAACCTATTGACTTGGATATATATACGCAGTATATAGATATATATACAGTATGCAACAAGTTGTTGCGACAGTTAACACCGTTGTGTGGTACCTGCCACTACTTTTCGCGACAGTTTTCACTGTTTGCGACTGGTGCCACTAGCATCTTGTGGCAGCTGCCAGTGTTTCGGAGCGGATTCCGCCGTAGTTTAGCCTTTATTTGTCGTTATTTGACATTATATGACAATACATTAAGGTCATTGAAGGCATGACTGTTGGTAGTTGGAATTAGTTTATTAAAAAAAGACCGAATTATCATGGTATGGCCACTCGTTTTTGTCAACAAGCTAATTGCGGGCTAACTTCAGTTGATACATGTTGGCCATGGCAACGATAAACACTTTCACGCTGCAGACTAAAGGAATGCAAATTATAAATATGGATGATATGCATTGTACTGTTTAGAATGATGGCAACCCATATAACGTGTGGGTTGTCACAAGTTTTGGGAAAGGTGACACGGCTGTTTGGTCGATGGTTTATTTTTAAAAAAATGTATTGAACAACAAACAATAACAATTTGACATATTGTCAATAATAACACAGCAAAATACAGACATTTAAACGAACATACATTGACAGTGAAAGGTTAGTGAGTTACAATACTTGTAAAGCACATGTAGAATAATTATTTCTCCTCAAACCTCGAAAACACTTTAAAATTGTTTTTATCAATAAGCTCTGTGCAGAATTTGTCATAGTCCTTCTGTTTATCAAAAACAAAAGTGAAAAGCTCTGCTGGAGACTCTTCACTTGGGTCATCTTCACAGTTGTGCAGCTCCTGGAGGGCTTCCTGTTGTTCCTTTTCATCCATGGAAAGGACAGCGGGAACTTTAAACCCTCCATCGAATTGTGTCTTGCGACACCAGTCAGCTGCAGCCAGGCTGTCTCTCAGAAGAACATTTACCTGCAGTAAAGAATAAAGTGTACTCAAAGTATTTATTGTATATTGGTGTTGTAACCAACGAATACTTCAAACTTGTACAGCATTTACAGTACCTAATTAACAAATAGATGTTTTGTAACAACAAATGTTGTCTTTGTCAACATATGTGTCATTCAACATCTAAAAGTCAAATCTCTATTTAGAGAAATAAGCAACAAAGAACAAACAGTAATGCTGGATGGGTTCCATCGAGAGCCTTTCAAATTGAATGGCAGTATATAATAAGATTTACCTGTATTTATTTATGTAAATTAATGCTGACAATAAATAGTTGCAAACCAATTCTAGCCAGAGCTTAATCCATGCACATAATTAAGTACCAATCTTATTAGATATCCTGTGAGTTCACAAAAGCTGCTTAATTTAAGTAGTGAAGTGATTCTATATCGGGCGACTGTGGCTAAGTGGATAGCAGGGCCGTCTTTCAATCAGAGGGTCGGCGGTTCAATCCCTGGCTCTGGTTCTGCTAGTCGCATGTCAATGTGTCCTTGAGCAAGACACTTAACCCCAAAATTGCTGGAATGACTGTAATGTAATATATTGTCTTATGATCATGCAACAGACAATACCTTCATGATGGATCTTATGTGAAAGGCTAAATGACATTCATTTATATTTACAGTTTTAGTATTTCATGCTAATCCATTTTTTTTATTGTTTATCAGGCAGCCCAAAATCTATTATTTCTTATTTTTGGATTAAAGAATCTACTTCATTCATCTAATCGGTTTATATTCAGCTTAATTTTTATTCCTGTACATGCATGCAATACATAATATGAAGTTCTGATGTTTGTGAATGTGCTGCATGGTTTCCGCCATCAGGTGTCGCCCTTGAGCACATGAATCCGTTAAAAGTTATTTCAGCAAAAAATAGAATTTGTCTTGTGGATTACGGTAAATCAAATATACTCTGCTTTGTTGTTTAATGCAGAAATAAAGCCACTGTAAATCAAACTACGCACCAGCATCTGTGTCTCTGACTGCAAAGATTTTAACATTTCTTACCTCTTCTGTGCTTTCTCTGTCACTTGTTGACAACTCTGGAGCACTGAAAAAATATATATTATCTGTAAATGAACCACTGCCACATTCAGTCATTACAGTTATGTCAACTTCACATGCAAAACCACTCTTAGCCAGGATTGGCATAATGGATTTCGTGATGTTACACATATGCATGCTCACCCACAATTCAAACACAAGTCATGTCGTCTACCGTTTCTCTTTATATGTGTTCTCCAGCAGCACAGATTCTGCCTGGTATCTGCACATGTTAGCAACATGTGCAACAGCAACAGCAACATGTTAGCACATGTTGCTGGTCCTTTGCAACCACTGAATCACAACCTACAAAAATGTATCGATAATAATAATTATAAAGTATGTTAAATCAATTTGACAGTTTTTACCAAATGTTAAATGTCAGTCATTACATACATACATTTATATTTCATTTAAATTGATACTTACCTGTACCAGGTAATTGTTAATTTGGTACACTTCCTCAATAGCTCACCTCTGGCAAAATGACCTCTGTGATGAATAGCTGCTTCTCTGCTACAGTTCCAGGCACTGACAGTAGTCTTTCCAGACATTGGATAATCTGTTCTGTCTGGGAAAACAAGTAAATAAGAAACTAATAAAACACTTTTTGTATACCATCCTGAAAGAGGAGAACAAGAAAATGTCACGGTAACATTTCTCTATCAATCTATTCCTACCTTTTCCCCTCCTCTGCCTAAAATGCTGTGTGTACAAATAAGACAAAAAGAGCACACTCTATCTTCATGTCACTGAATAAAGTGAAATGTTCACTGTAATATTTTCGAAGGGCTGCATCCAATCCTCTGTGTTTCCACAGATACATTCTGTTGGAGAGAAAATGCCCACTCTGCAGATTTCTTTCCAAGTCCTGAAATATAAGATGTATATGTAGTTGTAGATTCAGTGTTATGTATAATTAGTGAACACCATTTTATGTGAAAAACCTTTGTACAGCTCACTGGAGAAAATGTACGATGTATGTTATTACCTTTATTTCTTCATCCTTAAGAATTTCTTCTGCTTTAACAGACTCCAAGATGTTGTCTCTGTTTAAGACAGAAGCATTGCCTGAATTTGACGAAAATCTTTACATGTTGTAGTTTTACAACATACACCTTTAATTACCATGTATCAAATTTTACATTGGTTATACTGTATATATAACTAGCTTGTTGCCAGTATATACTGTAAATCGCTAAAGGCTATGAATGTTGTTTGGGTAATCGTATATTTATTTGTCATTAACAGTCTTTTTTACGTTGTCTATTTATTTATTTGTTAATTTTACAATGTTATTATGTGTTAACTCCAGTGATCCATGAATTATGTTAAATATATGACACTTTAATATAGAACATAAAACTGAAAATTATTGGAGACACTAAGGGAAATTCTTCCCTAATTTATATCAAACACAACTAAAACAATTGTCACTTTTATATCAATCAACGAATGAATGAGATGATTCTTACACATCTTGGACAATGTTGCATCCACAAAAGAAATCCTTTGATGTCCAGTCACCTTCCACACCAGCACACTCAAAATGCAGCCAATTTTTGCAAGTTGAGCATTGAACCCATTGGTAGTTCTTTATGTGGTCATGGAAAACCCTATGAAAAAACAGAGGTGGGACAACTTCCAATATTCCACAATCATTTCATCAGGTTCGTCAATGGCAAATATTCCAAAATGTATTTTCCCTCGAATCATAAGTTACTTACATAAAACTGAACTTTTCACTGTGTTGTGTGTGAAGTGCTATATAAATAAAATAGAGTTGAGTTGCCACTCATGTTGCACATACCTGGTTGTCCCAGTTGCTCGCTGGAACAAACATGACTTTTTTTTGGGCAACAAGTACCAATTGAAGTTAGCCCGCAATTAGCTTGTTGACAAAAACGAGTGGCCATACCATTATAATTCGGCCTTTTTTTAATAAACTAATTCCAACTACCAACAGTCATGCCTTCAATGACCTTAATGTATTGTCATATAATGTCAAATAACGACAAATAAAGGCTAAACTACGGCGGAATCCGCTCCGAAACACTGGCAGCTGCCACAAGATGCTAGTGGCACCAGTCGCAAACAGTGAAAACTGTCGCGAAAAGTAGTGGCAGGTACCACACAACGGTGTTAACTGTCGCAACAACTTGTTGCATACTGTATATATATCTATATACTGCGTATATATATCCAAGTCAATAGGTTATATGGATTGCTATCACTCTAAACAGTACAATGCATATCCATCCATATTTATAATTTGCATTCCGTTAGTCTGCAGCGTGAAAGTGTTTATCGTTGCCATGGCCAACAGGTATCAACTGAAGTTAGCCCGCAATTAGCTTCTTGACAAAAACGAGTGGCCATACCATGATAATTCGGCCTTTTTTTAATAAACTAATTACAACTACCAACAGTCATGCCTTCAATGACCTTAATGTTTGGTCACATAATGTCAAATAACGACAAATAAAGGCTAAACTACGGAGGAATCCGCTCCGAAATGCTGGCAGCTACCACAAGATGCTAGTGGCAGCTGCCACATACAGTGGCAATCACTTCCTGTTGCAGGCTCAGCTGCCACGGAAAGTCGTGGCAGCTGAGCTTGCAACAGGAAGTGCCTGTACTAGCTGCCGCTGCCACGATTTGAGCTTGCCCTTTCTCAGCTGATGATGGCAACGCAACCCAAAATCGCTCTCTTCGCTCTGGACTTCCGTCTAGTCTCAAGAAGAATCACCAGAGGACCCGATCGACCTCAACCCCCACTCATCTCAGCACGCACGTGCCATTTCGCTGGACGAAATCGACCACGTCTATTCTGAGTTTAAGGCCTTGGCCCGCGGAAAGCATCCTTCCTCCCACGCGCCACTCCCCACCTTCGTATACACGCTACGGTACTAGGGAGACCAAACAATCTTCCTTCACCGACCATTACCGGGAGATACGAACCGACACGTGTCTCAACCGACGTTGGAAACCACCTCCTCTCTGCAGCGAGCCAGGCCGAAACAGCAGCCGCTCACCAGCGATGCCGAAACAGCAGCAGCCTCACGCTTTTCTTTTCCTCCTGGAGGAGGAAAGACCATTCATCGACAAACACTCTACAACCTTGCCACGAAGCATCTCATAGTAAGAGTCACGGTGTCTGGGCGTAGTTTAGCTTAAATGAACTTAAGTTTAATTCAGGCCATTCATTTATATGTTATTATTCCCGTGTTTTTGTCGTGTTAAAGTCATTGTTTTCGTTTTGCTGAGAGAAACGCAATCGTCGACGGAGCTCCGAGGCCCGTCGTACTGTGCGTTTCCTGTTTGACTGTTGCTTTTGGGATTATTTGATTTCATCTTTGTTCTTGCTCTCTTTCCTTGAATCGATTCTGTGAGTGAAGTGTGGAAACGCGACTATCGGGCATAAGTGTCGTCAGTTCGCGAAGCGACAACGGCAACTTGTGTGAGATACGATCGGCGATCCTCATTTTCACTACGACGCGACATCGCACACAGAAACTCTGATTCCTCTCTCTCTGCCCTTTTATTCCTCTTGTTTTCCGTAACTTGCACACACATAGAGCTCCGGATTGTGGGTGAAACTCTCACCTATTGTTCTAACACACGTGTGCGCCGACACACGCAACCACATATAGCTGACCCCCCCCCCCTTCCATTCGCCATTTGGTCTAAGTCACTCGACTCCGCCATCTGGTGGTAGGTTTTAGCTATAGCTCTTTAAGGCCCCTCCCTTTTTGTCTGTGTCACTCGACGCCGCCATCTTTGTAGTCTTTAGCGATAGCTTTAAGACCCACCTTCCTTTCCACACACACAGACCCACACACACATACTTGTATTACATACATCATCACCCATTTTATTCATTTGTTTAGATATTAGGCACATAAAATTGTATGATAGCGTTGTTGGTTGTGATATTAATTGATCTGATCACTTATTATTTCGATTTAATAAATTCTGTTATATTTTAAAGAGCAGTCGTTTGTGATTACTTGTGCATATTTGTGTAATAAGATCTGTATGTAGTAGTCTTGCGTACGAACTTAAC
Organism: Melanostigma gelatinosum; assembly: GCF_949748355.1. Classification (NCBI taxonomy): domain Eukaryota; kingdom Metazoa; phylum Chordata; class Actinopteri; order Perciformes; family Zoarcidae; genus Melanostigma; species Melanostigma gelatinosum. Next base: position 31,905,870 of record NC_136634.1, on the reverse strand, counting down.
CCTTCACTGTCACTTTGAATGTGTAGTCGCACCCGACTATTGACATTACGAGTGGCCACTAATTATGAGACTTAGTTTATCGTTTGGTTATTAGTCCCTGTTTACAGGGTGGTGCCCCGTTGTTATTAATAATCATTAATAATTGTTACTTACATTAATAATTCTATTGATGTCAAGAATTCAGTTTCTTAAATGCTGATAACCCAAACACGCCCCTCTACGTTCCCAACAGTGTGAATGTGTCTCTTTGCCCTGTCGCTGGCGACCTGATCAGTATGCTGTCCCCTCCCTGCCCTTTTATGTTGCGATGAGCTTCCTTGAACACGATAAGTGAGTATAGAAGTTTGATGGACGGGAGAAGTTTTGTTTAGCTCAGCTCACTGAGCAGATGTCCATTGAAACAGTAGCAGCTCTGCTCAAAACAAGTGAAACAGTAATAAACATATGTACCAATGTTTTAAAAACGTTAAACATGTGTGGTATAAAAAGTGTTTATGAAGCATTGTTGCTTCGGAAACGTGGTTTGCAGGATCGTTTTAATGTCAACATTCTTTAAATTGGCTTGGTTTGTCCCACTGCGTAATTCAAACAAACTAACCCGTCAACGTGTATTTTACTTTGTGAGGGTTTCTACGGCGACTGTGTGTCACCGTACCTGAGAGGATGGCAGTATAACGGATCGATAGTAATGAGTTGGTAAAATGTTACCTGCTGAGGGAACCTGTCCGACAGCACTTCCTGAAGGAAGAAAAACAAGCTGCTCAGTTCAAATGTTGCTTTCATGTATTGTGTGTTCAAAAGGCTCAAACCTAAATGGAGTTGTAAATGTAAATTGTAAACTGGATAATGAGTACAACTGCCCCAGTGTTAGCTTCTCCTCCACACAATCAGTCTTCTGAGTTGCTGAGTTTTTTTGTAACCTCCAGAATAGATCTGTATCTGAACTACAGGACTGTAGTCCCTGTTGCGGAACAACCAGGAAAAGATTGCACTTTCACAAAGTCCTAAGTGAAATAGCTGGTGGCTGGGGAAAGGGGGTATAAAAGACTGAATATGTTAATTAAATGTGAAGGTTTAATGTATAAACAGACCATCGTGAGGGTAGGAGAAGTTCAAGTCTTGGGTTGTACTTTGTACTTTGATAAAAGATAGAAAAAGCATACATGTATTGACACTGTGACTAAGTGTGAAGAGGTGTTCTATGTATTACGGAGGGAGTACATGGGCTGCGGGCCAGGATACACAATCAATAATTTAGAGAGCAATTAAAAGATTACGATTACATTATGGCTGTTTTGTTTTGAACAGCAGGCAAATCAGCTCTCAAGAGATTGGATGTGCAAGCAAAGGCACTGTGAATATGTTTTGGGGCCTTCCATACTCCACATGGAACAAGGCAATGAAAATTGGCTGTGCAGTGTTAAGTTAAGATTCTTTTATGAAACAATGTAAGTACGAGACGTCATGATCTACACTCCATACCCGTTGGTTCCGGTAATGCGCAAATGCATTGTTTGCCGCCATATACACTTCAAAAAAGAAGAAGAAGAAGAAGAGCGTTTGCGACTGCGCACTGGCCTTTACGTATCGAGTCTCATTTCAAATGCGGCTTGAACCGGGAACGCTACATTGAGGAAGAGTCGGGTGACGGAGAACACAACTCATCGTGAGTGATCTCAATTAACTCCTGTTTTGTAGGTTTATGACTTTATATAGACGCAGACCGTGGCAGTCTGGTGGTGTCTCAGTCTGACGGTATTTCCGTGTGTTCCTGATATGCCCGATATAATAATGCTAACCGACAGCTAGCGTCGACGCTAAACACGAGCTGTTTGCTCACTATCTTGTCCACATAAACACAAGAGTGGTGTCGAGCGTTGAGTAACGTTCGACGCAAAAGTTCACTTTTATGACTACCCCGAAGTTGGCTTAACGATTCACTTTTTTAAGGGGAACTTAAATGAAAGAGCAACCGATGAAACCTTTATTTTATTTGTGATTTCGCTGCTTTGTTCTCCTCCAGACTAGCGTTACACGATGATAAACACTAACATTACACACACTAACATTATACTAGCACACTAACATTATACTAGCACACACTAACATTATACTAACATGATACTAACTAACACACACTAACATTATACTAACACACTAACATGATACTAACTAACACACACTAACATTATACGAACACACACTAACATTATACTAGCATACACTAACATTATACTAGCACACACTAACATTATACTAGCACACACTAACATTATACTAGCACACACTAACATTATACTAGCACACACTAACATTATACTAGCACACACTAACATTATACTAACACACTAACATGATACTAACTAACACACACTAACATTATACGAACACACACTAACATTATACTAGCATACACTAACATTATACTAGCACACACTAACATTATACTAGCACACACTAACATTATACTAGCACACACTAACATTATACTAGCACACACTAACATTATACTAGCACACACTAACATTATACTAGCACACACTAACATTATACTAGCACACACTAACATTATACGAACACACACTAACATTATACGAACACACACTAACATTATACTAGCACACACTAACATTATACTAGCACACACTAACATTATACTAGCACACACTAACATTATACGAACACACACTAACATTATACGAACACACACTAACATTATACGAACACACACTAACATTATACTTGGAGTTCTGGACTGCGTTAGCCAGAGACGCCAACTAGTTTCAGAATTTGTGAAGCTGATATTTTTTTATTTCTTTTCCCATCGTTGCTTGTAGTTGTACAGTTTGATATGAATAGATTAACCTGAGGTATTAAGTACATTTACCAATGTTAAAGTGTTATTCATGAAATGTGCCAGGTAACTCTTGTTAATGTGCCACATTTAATGATTGAATGTGTCTCCTAGTCGGCAACATGAGTGAGCTGGAGGGTGTCAGCCACCACATTCATGACAGGATCTCGTCCATACACCTCATGCTGGATCTGTCAATGGTCGGTATGTTACAGTGAATTGATATGAGACCAGACCCGTAACGTTGGGTTTTTATTTCTCTTTTATTATTATTATTATGCACTGCTTAAGCGTTGTGCCATTAAAATGTGTAATTGTGTTTTTCTCTCTCCACATTTAGAATTGCCTCAAAGAAAGAAACTTGGACAAGAATTTGTGGCACTCGAGAAACTTCTGGAGGAGTTTGAAAGATGTGTTGGTCGACAGAAGGAGCAACTAAAGCAGCTGAAGGTAAACTGCAGCCAATGCAGCTGCTTTACAGAGAAATGCATCCAAAATACAAAATCTGTACTTTTATTTTGAAGGGGATTTTTTTTACACAGCGGAGTGCCGTTTATTCACACTCCTTAACAGTATTTGGCGTTGATGCCTTGTAATGCTGATAGACACCTGCCATTTCACAGTATAGAAGAAGAAACAGTTTTTTTTCATGCTAATTGAGGAAAACGCAAGTACAACACTGACTACATGAGATATGGATTTTCTTACATTGAGGACAAAAGAGGGAAAAGCCTCGTGAGTTTTGTGCAGCGAGGTTCTGGCACAAGAAAGCATGAAGCCGTGAAAACTGAAGTGGCATTTGGAAACAAAACACCTTCTCTCAAAGATAAACCTGTTGAGTACTTTCGGAGACGACGTCAAGACCTGAGGACGTCACACAAGTGTCTCATGGACATGTTTGATCAATCCGCAGCGGATCAACTGAAAACTAACCCTCTGTCAAATGGCACTATAAGTAGACAAATTGAAGACATGTCGGATGACATCAAACAGACCACAGCTCGAATTTAGGCGAGTGGTGATTTTGCATTACAAATGGACGAATCTACAGACATCACAAACAAAGCAGTTTTACTGTTCACGTGAAACCGACAGGAACAATGTCTCTGCAGAAGAGAGCTCCCTACACTACGACTGCAGAGGACATTTACAGCGCAGGTTCAAACTGCACCATCTTTACATTAAATACATTTGAGAAGTTGAACATTTGGGTCGCGGCTTGTCCTTGGGGGGTGATTGTGGGTCCCACAGCCAGACCAGTTGAGAACCACTGAACTAGAGTGTAATAAACTTCGGCGCTCTCTGGTGGACAAAATTCTAACGATTATTTTATGAATTCAGGATTAATATAACTGCTAATATCATGCAAATAAATCTAAAAAGAACATGTGTGATTAATATGTCAATTTGATTCAATCATCTTCTCATAAAAGCAAAAGTGTGGCAGAATCTGACAAGATTATTTGTCAGATGTCTGATCAAATGGTTGGTTGTGACTCATTGATTTATTTAATCACTATTTCATAGCAACCTTTCCCTGAAGTGGAGAGAAGTACTTTATTTACAACTTGAAATGGTTGACAAGTTGATTTCATCACTGCAATAAACATAAAATGCAGTGAAGATGGTCACTGGTCAGTGTTTGAAATGATTTATAGAATGTAACATCAGTTATAATCATTCTCTCACGCCAACACGAAACCAAAAATATAAAACGGAATAACGTCAGAAGACACGCAAAAATTCTCCCTAAAATCACAGAGCACCGCCCACACAGCAAATCCCAAATTCAGCTCCTGCTTTGGTCGCGTGACAACACGTAAACAGTGTTCTCTGCTGCTTCCACGTTGACGAAGGGCTCCGGGATGCTTTTGCTTTAGAAAGTGCAGACCCGCTGTAGAGCTGTGAGACATTTCTCATTCTCAGTTTGCACCAGTTTGCGCCACACTGTTGAGTTTCTGTCTGTCTTCAGTGTGGAAGTATTTCAATCATAGGGTCGCGTGTCCCTCTCTGAGGACCGGGCACTGCCAGACTTCGTGCTCCGCGCAGACACACGCTCTGCAAACACTTATTGTTGTTTCTAGATTACGTCAAAGAATCCCCCCCTCAGTTTCTGAATAACCTCAACCATACTTCCTGATTTTTGTTTGCTTGTGTTTAAGGAACTTGAGGAGACGTTCCAGAAGGATCTGGAGGATGTCCAGCACCTTAAGGAGAACATACCTGTACACATGCCCAGAAAGAGAGGCCCAGCAAAGTGAGGACGCATGTTTGATGCTTGATGATTTTCTGTGGAACACTGGCCTCCAACCATTCTTCTAATACAGATCCCAAATGAGTAAATCAGTCAACAAGTACAGACTCAGACTGCATCCTTTGTATCTAGTTGATTCATTTAATGCAATTGAAACTTGAATTAATCAAGCATGCACTATAGGTTATATATTACAGGTCACGCTAACACGCACACACAGAGACATAAGCAGCGTTCACAGCTCCTTCCCAGATGTTGGCGGTTGTTTCTGAGAACGTGCTAATGGATCACGAGCTCAGCTGTATAATGTCTCGTCTCTCAGTGGAGGTGAACCCGTACTGACCCAGAAAGAAGCAGATGTTCAGCCGGCCCAGTCCGAAAACGTCAAAAAGACCAACAAGTGCGTCGTCCGAGAGATTGAGGTCATCACCATGCCGGAGTATGAGAGCATCCCATCGTAAGTCTCAGCGCTCACTAATATTCAACATGATGAGATATGATGGTTGATATTGTTCATGATGTCAGCTGGGGATTGCACTCTAACCTCTTCTTGGTCATTGTATATGGAGTATGGCGTTTTACACGAGCTTCCCTTCATCTGCTCTTATTAGTGCTGTGGTTTGACTTTACCTGATGGCTGACTCGTGGTGAGACACCACAGATCTCACTACTAGGAGCTCAGTAACGAACCCCCACAGAACACATGAGAGATTGGATTTTCTTCAGTTCACGCAGATTTGTTTGCATCACAAAGTATACAAGTAAACCGAGCTGTCCGGAGTAAACTCTCTTCACAATAGCATTGTTCATTATTCATACCTCCATTCTACCCTAAGTCTTCCCCCCTTCAACGATGTCCTCCTCTGAACTTTCACTAGAAAAGTTACACTGTGCACGGGTATCGTTTGGGTTTTTTCCGATACCGGTGCTAAAACGATACTTTTAAAACGATACCGGTGCCTGAACCGATACCTTTTTGTTCAAATTGAACAATATATTAACTGTTTAAAGTATACTATAAATATAAATGAATACAAAACACTTGGCTTCAAACTACAGCTTCAAACTTTTTAACTATGAACAATATGTTAACAGTTTACAGCATACTTAAATAAATATAAATAAATACAAAACACACACACTCTGTACACACACTACAGCTTCAAACTTCAGCAATTATTTTGCAGCAATATGAGCATATTTTCCTTCTCTGGCAAAATACGACACGTCTCATGACTTATTTTATTTTACCAGTTGGTGGCGGTAATGCACCAATTCGTCGTTTGCCAACCGCCAGTACACCTCAGAGGAGGAGGAGAAGAAGAAGCTTTCGCGTGCCTGTGGTGTTGTGCTTATGAGCGACAAGTACCCCATTGTAATAATACTATGAGTGAGGAGCGGAGGACCGAGTCCTGCTGCCAGGACGGAGTCATCAGAGTAGTGTAAAAAAAAGTATTTCAATCGGCTCAGGCACCGAAAGGAAGCACCGAAATCTGCGTTGCGTTTTGGTCCGGTAGATACCGGTGACGTGTAGATACCGCTTTTCGGTACCCAACCCTACTGTGCACCACGGACTAGTCATAAGAGGGTCTGTGATGAACCACAGTCTCCTTCCCTACTAGTCTTCTCCTGATTCTATCTACGTCATACCCCCCCCTCCCCAAGGCCGCTACAGACTCCCGGTCTCACTGACGTGAATACCATGACACTGATACGGCCAATATCACAGTATGAATATACATGGAGACATTTCACATTATTGATATGATTGATTTTACACAAATATACTTCAAGACACGCATACATTTTCTCCCACGTTCCCCCCTGGAGTGACTCACATCACTCATACGAGAAAACTGTTGGAACGTCCTGCTGGTCTTCAGGTCCATGTGATTTACGCTTTTCTTTCTTCTATGTTTTAATAGTCTTTGGTCGGTTATCTAACATAATAAAGAGCGTATGTCTGCATTTGTGGACCTGCTGCTGTTCTAGACTTGTCCTCATGTTTTCTCTCTAATATTTCACTGTGTAGTTACTGAATCGGTTGACAAATAGTTAACGTCCTAAATGGACTTTCTCTGGCTGTGGTTCTAGACTCTTAGATCGGGTTTAGGTTGAAGCGATAAGAGTCGTATCTAAAAGAACATGATAATTGCCCCCTTTGGCCATTTCAATATTTACAATTTATCAAAATACTTAAAATCTGGTTTGTTGTCTTCTGCACTGTGACTCATGTCTACTCTACATGTCAGATTTGGCTTCACTTTCATTCTCTGAAAAATAGACACAAATATCCCTGTTATGTAGCATGTTTTAGTTCAGACTCTTTCTTTTCTAATGATGACATGTTTGACCATATTCCAGCTGTGAGTGGACAGCACATTAAGGAGGTTTCTTTGCTGTATGCGTTTACGTTGAAGCTTGCTTTATAAGCTGTGTGTTCTCTGAAGCTGGTCGTCCTGTCCCCCTCAGGTACATGAAAGGACGCGTGTCGTATCATCAACTCAATACAGCCGTGCTGAGCATCAACTCGGCTGTAACAGCCAAGTACAAGATCTTCCGTCAGTCGGCGAAAACTCTCAACAATCAAACGCGCAAGCTGCACCAGCGCTTCAAGGACCAGGAGATGAAGGGTACAAAAGGTACACTGATCAGTAATGGAGGATGCATTCACTAGGACCCTTTGATGATCACTGCTCTCAGCTCAGTTCTATCCTTAATAAATGCTGATGTGACATTTTGGTCTGATCCGATACATCAATACGCTAAGTCCAAGTGGTGACAGACTTGTCCAAATGTCTTTCAGGTCAGTATTTTGTGGTGGAAGACGACATTCGCGAATTTACTCAGATGAAGGCAGACAAACGATTTCAAGGGATTCTGAACATGCTGCGACACTGCCAGCGCCTTCGAGAGCTCCGAGGAGGGGGCGTCACCCGCTTCATGCTATCAAGCAGCAGATAGTACTGTTTACACATGTATATAATGTTGTGCTGTAAATGGTTAGAAGTGGACTTTGCATGTCAACAGCATTTTGTATTGTTAAGCTAAACAAAGGAAAATCCAAATAAAAAAACTGACTGTTAATAAATGCTTAATATGTGGTAAAACATGTTTATTTAAAGTTATGGCGTTCTGTAGCGGTCCTGCCAGTGTTTCTAGGTTAATAACATTTATATTTGATTGTTTCTGGTTTTCCAGAACATAGGCCTCAAAATACATTGTTTTAATGACTTATTTTATTCAGTATTATTTATGCAGGACACATGTCATTTCTAAATGCGTTGCAGTCCTTCAGCTCAACAATACAATAAGATTAATGTGTCATTGCTGCGTTCTTAATAGTTCGTTTTCACAAGCATGAACTCTGCAGTTGATTGTGTCGAACCCGGATCCAACCGTCCACCATGAGCTTAATTTCATCCTGCAGCTTCATATCGCATCATACCAATGAGGCTGCGATGCAGGTTATTGTTGGTCCAATAACACAAATATTCATTTCCTTGCATGAGCATGATATGAACAATCGTTTCTTTATCAGGATTCCTTGCATTATTATTTTTAAGTATTGTGACTGAGCAAGACATCTTACAATATAAACATTTCGGTGATCTCTCGTAGACTCATCACTCAAAAGAAATATTTGATTTTATGGCATTACAAAGCTGAGGTGGTTCAGCATCTAATCAGGGTGCCTCCCACTGGAGGTTTTCCAGGCACGTCCAACTGGGAAGAGACTCCGGGGAAGACCCAGAACATGCTGGAGGGATTACATCTCCCAGCTGGCCTGGGAACGCCTCGGGATCCCCCAGAATGAGCTGGAACATGTTGCCGGTGAGAGGGAGGTCTGGGTCAGCCTGCTGCCACCGCGACCCGACCCCGGATAAGAGGAGGAAAATGGATGGATGGTACAAAGCTCTTCAATTGTTTTAGGTTCTGTTTAGTTTGCTCCTAGAATAAAAGCAGTCATGTTTTGCATTGGACGTGTATATTATTCAGCTCCTTTAATAGGACACCTAAGTCATCACTGGTACAGCCAGTTGCTTCTGGAAGTCATATGTTCAATGGGGATGGCCTGTGTGTAGACGAGGGGTTCCAGCTGATTGTAGTATACATAGAAATGTATCTGGAAGTTTCACCTTCTGGTAAAACCTCCACCATGAAGGGAAAAGAATACTTATACCAACTCTGATCAAAAGACAAACAAGCCTGACTAGATCTCAGAACATTTGTGAGTCACACAAAAACTCCTTTGAGTCCAGAATCATTAAGAAATGGCACAGGAGTAAATCTACCTAGTCAGCAGATTTAGTCATCTCCTGTATATTTGGCACGCGCTGCACATCAACATATCAGCAGCAGGTGGTGGCAGCATCCTGCGGAGGGGAGAACCTGAGAGCTTTATAAAGAATGAGAAGATGTCTCACGGCCCATCCACAAAGACTGGAGGATGTAATTGGTGATCTACTAAATAGTGATCTGGACGGGCTGAATACACTTTTTCACTTTGGAGTTAAAATGTTTTTTTAAAGCTTTGTTCAAAGTCAGCAAGCTCAACGAATTACTACATTTCTGAAATGAGCAAATTAATTAGTCAGACTAATTGTGAGGACTTCATGCGTTTTGTTTGGTCGTATAGACGCTGCAGGTGGACCGGTATTCACGCGGTCTGTGGCAACTGTGTAAGACTCGACAGGTTTGTCCAAATCTGGCCTATCTTTGTTATTTTATAGAATATTACAACATTTTCCACTGTCCAGTGTCTTCTTATTTGCTTTGCTTTGCTTTTTGGCAGTTTGCAATGGCTGCATACTGTCACTATATACTGTTATGGGAAAATATGTCAGTCTACTGCTTTAGGGTTAAAGAATGTAAGTTTTAGAAGTGCAGGCACTAAACCTTGTTTATCTTGTTATCTGTTTGTTCCTGTGCATTGTTTCTGTCTTTAAAGACGGGGACACACACGGGTCATGATTGCGGTATTTCCCTTGATGGGCATCAGCTGAAGGGCATGACCCTCTGCAGGCATATATGATGTGTGATGGTTCACAGGTTCATTCCGTCTCTGCAATACTGTGACTTAACTCTTTGACCAGGTCACAGTGACATCAAAGGACGCATCTGGCTGGGTGTATCCATGGTTTATTGTGGGGAAAACTGATAACAAAGGGATTTGTAAACAGGCCATAAAGTGCCTTCAGGGTATCGTAAAGACAGGACACTATGCTTCAAAGAAAAACATCTGCCTTGACTGGTTTCCTTCTTCTGTTTATTCTTGTTTGCGAACCAAGATAACAGCATGCTGGCTGGGTATAAATGTCTATGCATTTGACTGTGTCATTAGAGCACCTCTCGCAGATGACGGTGATGTGTCTGTGAGACTGTGTTCTCTTTGCTTGCAAGCAAATAAATTGACTATTACAACTTTGATCGTTCATCCAGACTCTGTTTCATTTGACATTGATTTGATAACACTTTGACACTCTTCTCCCGACTATTCATAGAAATATTCCACAACAATACTGCACTGGAGTGTGTAGAACAGGATATAGTTTACGTTGGTTTGCAATACACTTTCCAGTCTCACTGCTAACTATACATATAACTATAAGTTCTTTAGAAGTGTATGGTTGTTGGAGGGTGTTTACTTTGTGAGCTGTGTTGCATGTGCCTTTATTTGTCACACACTTAGACATGCACCCTCAATCTGCACGGCCTGGTAGCCACTGCCAAGGACAAGGGCAGGCTGCAGCGCATCATTCGCTCTGCTGAGAGGGTGATCGGCTGCAATCTGCCATCCCTCCAGGACCTGTTCGCTTCAAGGACCCTGAAGCGAACAAGAAAGATTGTAGCCGACCCCTCCCACCCTGGACATAAACTGTTCGCGCCCCTTCCATCTGGCAGGAGGCTGCGGTCCATCAGAACCAAGACCTCACACCACACAAACAGTTTCTTCCCGTCCGCAGTCGGGCTCATTAACAGAGCCCGGGTCCCTACTGACTCTGTCATCCCCAGGACATTTCCTTCTGGTCTCTCCCCTGCATATCCCTGTTTCTTTATTTAAACACACTGTCAAGAAGAGTTGAGCCCACAGAGCTGCCTCGAAAACATGCATACACGATCAGGGGAAGGTCAGGATATGAAGAGCATATACTCAGAAATCAATAGTTAAAGTGTAATCGAAAGATAAAGTGTATGATCGTTACATAACAAATGTTTAATACATAGAGTGATTTAACAAATGTAAACCTGATAATAATAATAAGTGTATCTGAGTATAGTGCAGTCTGAGTGTAGAAAGTACGGAGAAAGAGGAAGTAAGCAGGGTGTTGGCTTCAAGGGATGGGGAAATAATGATGGTTGAGAAGAAAAGACACAAAGCACAATAATGATGAAGGATGAGATCAATAATCATTTTATAAGCAAATGTGTACTAAGTAAACTGATTTAACAAATGTAAAAACTGATTAACAAATGTTCTGTGTGACCGGAGCCGAGATGTGGGAAGAGTGTTTTGTCAGGATGAGTCAGCAGAAAGAGTGAAGTTAGGAACAAATGTGCGAGTATAGGAAAAGGGGAAGTGCAACAGATGTTGAACACCCAGACAGGGAAGTTGGGGTGATTTCCTCATGCACACACACACAAAAGTTAGGTCATTTTCGAAGCACAGGCACCAGATCAATGATGTCATGTTAATCACGGGCTGAGGGACCCCGTGTTGAGGAAGAGGGGGGAGAGACGCGAGAGGCAGCCCAAAAGTGTTATAAAAGAAGTAACTTGCAAACAGCAAACTGGGATTTCAACACGGGTGCCGTCCAAGCGCACCGATGAGGAGATACGGACGATCGTAACTGATGTATTGAGGACTTCGTCTCTGTTCACGGAAAGAAGACCGCTGTTCGTGGACAATAAGATTTAAAGACGGAGGTTTCCTCTCCCCACTGCTCGATTCTTAACAACTGGACAACGGAGAAGACGCAGCAGCCCTAGAAAGACTTTGTACTGAGTTTTGAGGACTGTTGAACGGACTCTGCTGCAGAGCAGGAGGACTGAGGGTCTGGCCAGACCTTCGCTCCTAACAACTCCAAAAGAACCTTTTCATCGCACCATTGAACATCCAGCTCCAACCGAGCCATCTCGGCAACTAAAACTAATGAGTATAATCTGAGAAGAAAATTAAAGTAACGAATCAAGTGTAGTAACATTTTATGTGAGCTGTAGCTTAACCCTTGTAAACTAACTAAATATAACCTGCAATAAATATCTAATCTGCATTTAAAGTAAATTTCTCAAGTGCATTCATTTGCTCAAGTAGTAAAAAGTTCCTCGTGGCAGTAAAAAGTTAAAGCCATTGTATGTCTAACAACTGAGTTCTGAAAGGTTATCCTAGAGACCGAATCCACTTAACAACCCCTTACGGTTTTAGAAGTAATCCTAGCCGTTAAAACCTAACCTGGCATTTACCAAGAGCACGGATCCAGAAGAGGGAAGCTGCCATAACCGACGCGACTGGTGGGAGCGCCCGGGGCCAGGACTGGTCTCTCGGCCGAGTGCACTCAGACCGGAGGAAGCAGGGTAGACGTTGGGAGTAACGGCAGTTAGCGGAGCCAGGCGAGTTCCCTCGCAAGAACACCAGCTCGACAATCTTTTAATAGAGAGCTGAGTCAGTAAGTAGCCCCGTATCGGGCCAGAAGTATCCCAGGATCTAACAACACTCATCACTTTTAACATTTCACTTACGGTACACTTCACTTGTTTTACAGTCCTGTTATCTGTTTTGTTCTGCGCTATATTTTATTGTAAATTGTAAATGTTTTGCACTGTGTTGATTGTTGATAGTTTAATGTTATTGTTAAATGTTACGCACCACCCTCACGACAAATTCCTTGTAGGTGCAAACGTCCTTGGCAATAAACGGTTCTGATTCTGAATAGATGACATCTGGGAAGATAAGAGGAACCTTATAGACAACTTCATACAAATTATATTTGAACACATTTCAAAATTCAGTGGTCTCCTTACCTTCGATAACAATTTTCTAGGATGTGGTCTGTATTTGACATGGACATACAGACATAGTTCAGTGTGATTTACACTTCCCAGATAATCTCATTGTCTGTATGTATGCCATAAAATGCTGCAAAAATGTCAGTGTATACTATGCAATAAAAACATTTTGTCATTAACATTTCTAACAATTATATTCTGTCATAACAAATGTCATGGTACAAGAAGTCATAAAAAGTCATATGCCCTATAGCAGCGATTCTCAACTGGTGGGTCGCGACCCACTTGGACCCGTTGTCAGTGGGTCGCGGGCCTTTGCCTGAAAAAAAAAAGCTTGTGCTTTTATTTTGAAGGGGATTTTTTATGCTGCGGAGTGCCTTCTATTCACACTCCTTAATATTTGGCGTGAATGCCTTGTAATGCTAATATCAGCAGGGGATGAACTGAAAACTATACCTCCGTTAAATGACACTAGGCCTATAGGAGGTGAATTGAAGACATGTCGGATGACATCAAACAACAGACCACAGCTCGAATTAAGGCAAGTGGTCATTTTGCATTACAAATGGACGAATCTACAGACATCACAAACAAAGGAGGTTTACTCGTTTACGTGAAACATGTGTGGGACGGGGACTTACAGGAACAATTTCTCTGCACTAGAGAGCTACACTACGACTGCAGAGGACATTTCCAGCTCAGGTTCAAACTGCACCATCTTTACATTAAATACATTTGAGAAGTTGAACATTTGGGTCGCGGCTTGTCATTAAGGGGTGATGATGGGTCCCACAGCCAGACCAGTTGAGAACCACTGCCCTATAGTATGCCCTGATCATGAGCTAGACCAAACATATTTTAAAAGTGTTGTTCCCTATTGTGTTGTGTGATTTGAATAAATATCTGAGATTCAATTTCCACTTTTGTCTTTCACTTGTTTTTATGGTGATATAACTATACATACATTCATGTGACATCATTGTAGGGCACATATTCTGAAAGCCCAGTGTGTCCTGAAACAGACAAATGTAAATAACATACGCTGTAATGCACAATCATTGCAGTGTTGGTGGTATACGTGCATTTATTTTACAAAAGGAGACCAAGAGGATCAAAAACAGGAAAAATGGCAACATTTGTATGGTCAGTCTTGCCTGAGATATAATTAAAGGTATGGAAGTTGGAATGGTGTTTGAATAATTGCATTTTTGTTTATTTATTTATTTTATTCATTCTGGAGAGAATGAAGTGAAATTAGAATAATTCTAAAACTAAAAAGAATTTTAAACGTGTTTAGAGGTCTTATTTTAAAAGTCTAGTTAAAATATTGTACATTTCAAAATCTTAAGCGTTTAATATAGTTCATATTTTATTTTTCATATATCTCCAAAACTATAAAAGCAATAAAAACAGCACCGTCTTTGTTTATTAATCATAGTCATATTACAAAGTAAATTAACTTTATTTTGAAAAGGTGTCTGCGATAAAACAAAAAAAGATAAATAAATACATATTCCGATATTCATATTGCTTTGAGGATGAGTGTCCTGTGAGTTTGAAAATCTTTACCAACTGATTTAAAAAAAAAAGTCATCTTAAGTCATTAGAACAATGACTTATTATAGTGCCCTATAATAAAAAAATAGGGCGCTGTTTAGTGCAAATGTGAACTAAACCCAAGCGACAGCTGAACATTGATTACATGGCGTTTGAATAAGTACGAGATGTAACTATGACAAGAGTTGCGTCCATTGTTGAGCTCACAGTTTAGCCTTGTCCTGTCCATCAGTGGGACGGTCACTTGATATGACTTTAAATGAGGCCCGTCAGCGCGAATGCTCCGTCGACGACATTGTGATGTGAGTTTGATGATGGATGATGCGTTGTCGTCTATTCTTAAACCTGGCGATGGATACTCTAAACATGTCGTAGCCACAGTGGGTTATGAGAAAGGTTATGTCTGTTTTGAGTTACACTCACACATGTCAATACTAAAGGATTACACACATCCACATTTCACAAACTAAAGTTACTATTCCTCTCTTACAACCTCAAAGAGACAAAGTAGCCGGTGGCACATTTCCATGAATCATCCTTTAAACCCTGCAGCTGACGCTGGATCAGCCCATCTGCTTCGGCCAATGAATCCGCTGCAAATTGTAATTCTCGTCGAGACGTCACCGAGACATCTTTTTCTAAACCGAGACGCTCGTTCAAAGGCGGAAGTAGCGCATACCACTGGAAGAACCAGAGGCCCCAAAATAGTTATCGCGATACTTATGTCACAATAAGATCTAATTGAGATGTTAAACATTTTTGCGATATGCTGAGTATTGCGAAAACAAATTCATCTCTGAATGTAAGAACTTGACTGCCTCACATGGCTGCATTTATATCAGTTATTGATGCCCAAAGAGGTAAAATGATCCAATGTCACACAGAATACAAAGATCAGAGAAAAGTCCACCTCCATCAATCATCTCACAACCCCTCAGACTTATCCTTTGACCCTTGAGAGGGGCCCAACCGCTGTAGGATCCAATGATGAACCATTACTTGTTAGGGTTCAAGGACCAAAGGGGCAGAACCCCATTGAGTTTGTGTTGTTTTTTTATTATCTGTTCTCTGCTGCAGCAACTAACATTCCAGTGAGCTGGAACAAGCTACAATCATGAATCTTGGTGCATTAACTGAAAATGATGTGCAAGCGTTTCCCGAGAAATACGACTCCAATTGGCCCCAACGTGGCCGTGTATTTAACACCCCACAAAGCACAAATTTGATACGACCCCGCCTTTCATACGGTTCATCTCTTCCTGAACCATAGGGCTGATTGCTGCCAAGTGTTCTGTGTAGCAGCATTGGACAAAGCTTATCAAAATGATCAAAAAGCTTCTATTTACTTTTTAAGATATTGACCAATATCACCTGCTCCCCTAGCTTTCAGTCATGTGTCTATTGCAGCTATTGGTGGCTCACACATGGGGTTTGGGCTACCTGGCGCAGTGCAGATGAGGCACTGTTTCAAGCTATCATTTACATGCAGGAACACATGGGAACCCAAAGAGATTGGTAGAAAAGGATTTGGTCGGCTTCATGGGAAACTACTCCCTCAGGATCCGTGTTATCTGAGCAGTTCTGTGGAGTCATATTTGTTCTGTCTCCCCATTGTGTTCAAAACTGGCTTACACCCATAGCCTTTCTTTTCTCCTCCTTTCAACACCCACTATAGGTCCCGCAGGGCCACAAGGGGCATACAGTCACTCAGCATTCAAAGGATTCAATTCAATTCATTTTTGTATAGCCCAAAATCACAAATT
Source organism: Melanostigma gelatinosum (assembly GCF_949748355.1). Taxonomy (NCBI): domain Eukaryota; kingdom Metazoa; phylum Chordata; class Actinopteri; order Perciformes; family Zoarcidae; genus Melanostigma; species Melanostigma gelatinosum. The sequence goes on along the minus strand of NC_136634.1, from coordinate 31,889,435 downwards.
ATAAATTACAAATTTGCCTCAGATGGTGCAATCGATATATATAATTGAGTATCATCTGCATAACAATGAAAGTTTGAGTGTTTTCTGATAATATTGCCTGAAGGTGAACAAGATTGGTCCAAGCACAGAACCTTGTGGAACTCCATAATTGACATTGGTCTTCATCGAGGCTTCATCGTTTACATAAACAAACTGAGATCGATCCGATAAATAGGATCCAAACCAGTTCAGTGCGGTTCCTTTGATGCCAATATAATGTTCCAGTCTCTGCAACAGGATGTAGTGGTCTATAGTGTCGAACGCAGCACTAAGGTCTAACAGGACAAGAACAGAAACGAGTCCTTTGTCTGATGCGATTAAAGGCAAGGCAAGGCAAGTTTATTTGTATAGCACATTTCAACAACAAGGTAATTCAAAGTGCTTCACATAAAACCATTAAAAGCATCAAAACATAAGGCAAAAGAAAAGAGATTTAAAAACAATTAAAGAAACAGTGTAAGAAATAAAATTCAGTCGTAAAAAGTAAAGGAGATTTAAAACATACATTGAAACAATAATTGATGTCTCCCTGAGACATTACGCTGCACGCAATCAACCATACACTGCCGCAATTCTGCAATTACTCGCACACAAACCACGTCTGGAAAAGATCTCTACCGATCTGCGTTTTATAGTGTACGCCTTGCACGAACTCGGTCCCGGAGGAAATGGCGACATATTGTGCACTTTCTAAATTTGAATCGATGTCTCCCTGAGACATTGCGCTGCACGCAATCAACCATACACTGCCGCAATTCTGCAATTACTCGCACACAAACCACGTCTGGAAAAGATCTCTGCCGATCTGCGTTTTATAGTGTACGCCTTGCACGAACTCGGTCCCGGAGGAAATGCCGACATATTGTGCACTTTCTAAATATGAATCGATGTCTCCTTGAGACATTGCGCTGCACGCAATCAACCATACACTGCCGCAATTCTGCAATTACTAACACACAAACCACGTCTGGAAAAGATCTCTGCCGATCTGCGTTTTATAGTGTACGCCTTGCACGAACTCGGTCCCGGAGGAAATGGCGATATATTGTGCAGTCCTTTTTAAAACCATTGTTAGATCCTGGGGTACTTCTGGCCCGATACGGGGCTACTTACTGACTCAGCTCTCTATTAAAAGATTGTCAAGCTGGTGTTCTGGCGAGGGAACTCGCCTGGCTCCGCTAACTGCCGTTACTCCCAACGTCTACCCTGCTTCCTCCGGTCTGAGCGCACTCGGCCGAGAGACCAGTCCTGGCCCCGGGCGCTCCCACCAGTCGCGTCTGTTATGGCAGCTTCCCTCTTATGGATCCGTGCTCTTGGTAAATGCCAGGTTAGGTTTTAACGGCTAGGATTAATTCTTTCTAAAACCGTAAGGGATTGTTAAGTGGATTCAGTCTCTAGGATAACCTTTCAGAACTCAGTTGTTAGACATACAATGGCTTTAACTTTTTACTGCCACGAGGAACTTCTTACTACTTGAGCAAATGAATGCACTTGAGAAATTCACTTTAAATGCAGATTAGATATTTATTGCAGGTTATATTTGGTTAGTTTGCAAGGGTTAAAGCTACAGCTCACATAAAATGTCACTACACTCGATCAGTTACTTAATTTTCTTCTTCGATTATACTCATTAGTTTTAGTCGCCGAGACGGCTCGGCTGGAGCTGGATGTTCAATGGTGCGATGAAAAGGTTCTTTTGGAGTTGTTTAGGAGCGAGGGTCTGGCCAGACCCTCGGTCCTCCCGCTCTGCAACGGAGCCCGTTCAACAGTCCTCAAAACTCAGTACAAAGTCTTTCTCGGGCTGCTGCGTCTTCTCCGTTGTCCAGATGTTAAGAGTCGAGCAGCGGGGAGAGGAAAACCTCCGTCTTTAAATCTTATTGTCCACGAACAGCGGTCTTTCTTTCCGTGAACAGAGACGAAGTCCTCAATACATCAGATGCGATCGTCCGTATCTCCTCCGCAGCGCACTTGGACGGCGCTCGTGTAGAAATCCCAGCTTGCTGCATGCAAACGTCTCCTTATATTCCTCATTCGGGCTTAATCAGCCCCCCTCCTGCTCAATACATGCTCTCATCCCCCTCTCCCTCTGGAAAGGATGTTGGGTTCGAACATGTCCATATAAGTCCAGGCTTCCTGCCTCTGATTCATCTCTTGCAACATCTTGCAACATCTTTTTCTAACCCCACCCATAACATCTGCTACTGATTTTGCAATGTCATTCTGACTAATACATTTCTATCTCAGCTCTAGTTACACAGAATACATGTTAAACTCTCATTACAATAGTTAAATCACTCTTATGCATTTTAAACACTCGTTACTTATTGATTAAACATTTTGTTATATAATTCATTCACTTTATCTTTTGATTACACTTTAATCTGAGTATATGCCTTGTGTTCTTATATCCTGATTCTCCCTTGAATGTGCTCACATGTTACCGAGGCAGCTCTGAGGGGTCAACTCTTCTTGACACCCCCTTCTTGAGGTCTCAGGCTGCCGTATCGTGCCCCAAGTAATCCTCTAGAATTCGTCGTCGTCCTCGGCGGTGATGATGAGAACGTCGTCCTCCGGCTCTGATTCGTGTTGCCAGCTGTCGATCACCAACAGGCCATCCAGGTCTGGTGGCTGGAACTCCAGGAGGGCGTTGTCATCTTTGGCATCCCTCATCTGCTCGTCCAGGCTCCAGGCCAGGGCTAACACATTCTGGTCCAGAATGCTGTCTGGGGAGAGGGAGGCCGGGGTAGGGACTGGGCTGGTTGATGCTCTGTCCTCGGACCCGTGATGAACTGTCAATCCTTCAGGGATAACCTCCACCAGCTCGCCGCAGTCCTCGTCGTATCCCCACATCCCCATTAGATTTGGTACTACCCCTGCGAGCGTTGTCTGGCTACCCACGTCTCGGTGTTCCACACCCGTGATGCTTGCTGCGTCGTCATCCTCTTCTGGAGTTGGTACGGGATACTGCAGGGCAGGCAGGCGTGGTCCAATGACGACGAAACGGCCATCGGTGAGGTGGGTGGTGGATACTCGGATGCCATCAGGGTACGCCCATATTTTTGTATATACTGGGCAGTATATACCATCAGTGTAGAGCAGGACCCCTGGTGGGGTTCTCCCAGCGGAACTCCACACGGGTTTTGCCTTAGCCTCTACTTCCATACAGTCGACCACATTCATAGCAGGCATATAAGGGGTACTTCCTTTGCAGTAGAGGCCGCTGGCTGCTCCTATCGGGAATTGCCCCAGGTAGCACTGGGTACACCATAGGGCTTGGTTTACTTCCCACAGGTGCCATATTTGCTCCGGGGGGATCCCACAGCAGATACAGCGGGCCTCCGCCTGAATGATGTTGAACACAAAGACTTCATTAATTATTACATTTTTCAGCGCACTTTTTACAAGCCAAGCGTAGCAAGCAGGGGGTGGTCTTATTTTCATTCTTTTTAAGGCCCCCCTTCAGTATTGGAGCGCTTTGCAGAGCGCCTTTCAGCCAGAGAATGCAGCCATGGAGACGCCAACACCATCGGAGGAGGTGTTAGGCCTGGGCTTGTAGGCCCATTCCTTCTCGGAAACAGAGGCTCATACATCATGAGCCAGGCTGCTATTCCGATTGATGATTCAGAACCCGCCCAGTAGATGGCGACAGTTATGCCCCAACCAATGCCCCAAAGAGCAATGGCGCCGATCTTGTGGAGCCAACGCCCTCTTCCTCTTTCTTTTATAGCCATGGTCATGACCACGAGATACGCCAGGGCCGCAAACGCCAGCATGGCCTCGACGATAGCCGAGACCATCTTCAGGGGGTTGTAGAAAACTGCAGCGACGTCGATTCCCATCCAGATGATCACCATTCCGGCCTTTACTAGACCGAAGCGAGTGGAGTCGATGTGGATTCTCCCCAGGAGGTAAGTAGCGAACCAGGACAGGGTAAGCCACATCGATCCTCGATAGATGTTTTCGATTCCTGTTTTCAGACACCCTACAGCTAGGGCTAGTATTCTTAGCGGCTGATCTATGGACCATTTGCCCATGCAACAGTAGAAGAACCATATGATCTCAAGGACCCAAAAGTCCAGTTCGGTTAAGAGAATCACTGGCCTGCATTTGCGTGCCGCGTCGGAGGAGTTCTGTAATGCTTCAGTTATACTCACTCCGAAGGTGGTCAAGTCTGGAGTTTCAGTGGTTGTGGTGGTGGTCGTGTTGGTCATCTTGGCTTTTTAGGTTTATTCGTTCTTCTTTCAGTATTAGGCTCTTGGTTGAGGTTCCGGGTCTGCAATGGCTATGGCGCTCCAGTGGTTCACTCTTTATAGGAGGGTGGACTCCTCCCTCCCTCGTGGGAGGAGTCCCTTCTTCACTTCTCCTTTATCTTTCAACTTCCCCTTAAAGCACGAGGCAACAGTGGCTGCTACCCCGCCCTTAATGGCGGCACAGATTATTAGGCCCACGATGACAATTCCAATTATCATCAACAAATAAGGCCAAAGCCAGGAGAACAAACTCCCCATCCAGCCCTTTATGACCGTGAATCCTTCTCCAATCTTCCCTGCCAATTCTTCCACTACGATGGTTGCAGTCCCGACCATGGAGGCACCTGTTAGTTCGATCCAACTGCACTCGTGTTCTCGTCGGCCGCTCCCGCAACTCAGCCAGTGTTCTTCTGGCTCGTAGCACGTTCCGTTCCCATAGAGGCGGTTAGCCCCTACCCATTCAAATCCTTTGTCTTCTTTACCCTCGCAGAGGCTTTTCCTGAAGGCGTGGCCCTCAGCTAGAAAGACTGTAGGGTCGGTTACTGGGGGAATGATTTGACCGTTCACGTTCACTCTGTCTTTCATGCGATGGCCCAGGATTAAGTTGGTACAGCTGCTGGTCAGAGGCCCTGACCGTCTCCATTTCCTGTCTTTGTCCTTCACCCAGGTTACTTCTTGCACGTGGGTTTCATATTCTGCTCCATAGTGGGTCTGGCAATGGTCTTCCCATCCTGGCACAGTCTCACAATGTCCTCCGGCCAGGCTGATGTTGCAGGTCGTGTTTCCTCGATTGCATTCCATCTTCCAGGGCCGCGGGCCTATATATGGTTCTGGTCGGCTCCAGACCCCAGGCCAGATGTCTCTTTCTTTCGAGTATACTGTGGCCAGGTACTGATACTTCACCCAGTAGTTTGTGGTTTGAGTTAGACATGGCACCACCCATTCTAACACTTCATCCTTCTGTAGGCCCCACCAGGTTGAGCTGTCGTCCCTGGTGTGGGCCTCTTTCCATGCCTGCAGGGTTCCTTTGATCGTCTGGTTCGTCTTCAGGCCTGTGCAGTCATATAGCCACGTTCCCCAAGCCCGATACCACTCTTGCCAGAGCGTGCATCTCGGGGAGGCGCCGTCGGCTAGATACTCTGTTCCGTTCAGAGCGTTGAACATTTTGTTGGTCACACAAGTGTCAATTTTTTGGAAATCCCCTCTTGGGGCTGTCATTAACTCCTCGGGTTTCGGCAGCTTTTGTACATACATGTCGGTTGTCCGTGGTCCCAAAAGGCCGTGGCTGGCTCTGGAGTATCCCTCCGTGAAGGCCCCTTTAAAATGCTTTAGCTCGGTTATCCATATCCACGGCAGGGTGTTGTTGAGCCAGGCCTCGTGCCGGGCATTAGGTTCGGGTAGATAGATGTACTTATGAGCCTGATACTGTGGTTTGTTAACCGGAGTTATTACGAAGTAATTCTGACCTTCGCAATAAAAGAACACATTCCAGAAGCACCTATCTAGGAGAGGGAGCTTGTTTGTTTTACAATGCTGCGTCCATTTCCTGCTCCTATTTCTCCGAAGACTGTCACTCGACTTGAATCGTGGCGGCGGCGGCTGCCCTTCTTTGTCCTCTTGAGCCGTAGGTTGTACTTCGTCTTCTTCTTCCTCTTCCACCTGCGTGACATTCACAGCTCGGCTGGTAATGTTGTTCTGCTGGCAGTTGGTGGTGTTACTTAGTGTGATGTTACCTAGTGGCCTCACTTTAACGTTAACCCGCCGTGGTTTACGTCGCGGTTGTGTGGCCTCACAGGTGAGATTGTAGTGTCCCCAGAACATTCCTTCTGCCGGTAAAATCATCAAACACGTATCATTGCGGTGGCTCGCTGCATAGGTTACCTCGGGTTTCCAGTATCCCTCGTTCCCTTGCTCTGCCCATGAGACACATGCCCATGAACAGTACCAGCCTGGGACACCGTTTTCGGGGTAGATCCAATTACACTGTGCCCGTTTTTCTTCTTGTGCTTTCTTTATTATTACCGTAATCTTCATCTCCGCTCCTAGCGTAGATACTTCATCTATCCTCCATGTCGAATTCTCTATTACCTTCTGGAATTCGCCTGCCCAGTCTGGTTCTTCACCCGTGTCGTTGATTTTCGAATCGTTGATTTTCTGTTCCCAGATAGTCATCCACGCGATGATGGTAGCTGTCAGGTTCGGTGCCGTCCCATCCCCTTCTTGGACTTGACCGGTTGCATTAGACCCAACCTCAAGGTCCAACCGGGCCGAGGTGCTCTTCTGTCCAGCGAGTTGGGAGAGAACGATTGTTCCAGAGTCGACCGTCCAGCATGTCTGGTCGAACTTCTTTGTGGTAGTGTAGGACACCCTTACATGAGTGAGGGCCCATGGGATACTACCATAGTAGTACAGTATAGCCAGGACAAGGCACAGTCCTGTTAGTACTGCTACTACTTTAGCCATTAAGCAAAGCCATAGTCGTTTTCCGTTCCGTGGTCGTTCACTTGATTGGTCCAGTCGCTTGCCGGGGCGTCTTAATGAGACGGGGGAAAAGGTTGAGGAGCGCCTAAATTCTTGAACCCTCCCATGTAGAAGTGGGAGATCCATGGTCCCGGATTCTGCAGTGTGATAGCCGGTATCACTTCCGGAAGTGGAGCGGGGCAGCTGGAGCTGAGGCGCGGGGGAGAGTCAGGATCGTACTGAACAATCCTGCCCTTCAGTAGCTGGTGATATAGAACCGATGGGTGTCGGCCAATCCCGAAGTCCAGCCCCCTCCACACCCACTTGTAATAGGTGACGACCAACGAGGAGGAGCGTGGGAGGGGTCCAACGCAGTCACCTTGCACATCAGAATGTAACGCAAGCCATGCGTACGGCAACCGGTCCTCCAAGCTGACAAGGTTCCGGACTTGAGCGAGAGCTGCGTATAATGGCTGACCATCGGCCATCTGGAGCTCTGTCACCCTAGCCCACATATCTGAGCGATTCACCTGTGTGTGCATCCAACTCTGCGATCTGGTCGGAGGTAAATCCCTCATGCGCAGGCCCGGGTCCGGGTTCGGTGGGCCGAGGCTTGGCAGGTGGTAACTCACCGTACGCAACGGCATGTCTTGGTTCTCAATTACACAGCGCTCGCTGTTTTGCACGTGGAGCGCTATGAGGCTCTGCATGACCGGGCTGGTGGTCCAGATCAAATTCTCACCTATCCAAAGATCAACATATGCGTCTTGCAAATAATCAGCATAGTTAGGACCCCACCGCAACTTCAGCAGTATACCTTTTACAGTGATGAAAGCGGTATTCAGGATCCAGGGGGACAGGTCAGGACAACAGAGGACTGGCTGCAGCAGCCATTGATGGGTCCACCGGACCGTTGCTCTGTCATACTGGAGTTGCCAGCCAGTGCGAAAATCAGTCAGCAAAGCCACCTTCCCGGGTTCAGTCAGGTCCGGGGAGCGCTCATAATCGCCATTGCTGCAGAAATAAGCGCCGGATCCACAGAATCCTCTTCGGTAGGCAAAATCGCGTAGGGGCCTGTCCAAATAGACTCTTTCGTTTGGTAATTGCAGATATGGCCTTGATCGTTCTCGGCGAGACGTAGAGACTCTTTTTAGTTTCCTGCAATCTTTGTTTGGTGGGTATGGCAGCGACATGTCGACAATCAAGTTCCGTTTTTCTAGCAACTATGCTTTTTAAGCGCTGCTGCTGCGTGGCTTTCCACCACGCTGCAGTTTGCGAAATGACTTCCGTGCCCAAGCGGTCAAACCTTTTGCGTCTGCGCGTGGGTTTGGAGGAGGCACCTCCTCATCCGCTCTGGTCAGCTCCACCCCAACGGAGTACACACCGTCGAATGGAACCATCACGGTTCTCAGCGTCACCATGACGCGCATTGTGCGGGCCTCCCATGTAGGCGTTGCTGCTCTGGCAGCCCAAGACCCCGGTAGTTGCATAACACCGTCTCTCCGCCACCCCTCTGGGGTGACCGTGAAAATCTTACTCTTTTCCTTGGTCCTGGCACCGGTGTGGTGGAAGGCGTCCAGATCCGTGATGCTATACCGGAGATTCGTGCCGCGAGCACCAGCCTCTGTTGGCACCGGGTCTAGCCCATGAATTGGCACATTTGGATCACAATACACATCTTCGATTAACAGGCGCCAGGTTGTTAATTCCCAGGGCCCCAGCCACCCCTCTCGTGTTGCCATTTCTAAGCGGCAATCGGGTAGGTTTGCTGCGGTGGCTGCGTACCCTGGGTCATCAGGGCTGCGAAAGACCCTGAAGGCCGCTGGGATCTGTACGGAAGCCAGGGGCGGATTGGTAACTTCGGCCTGAGCTGGGCTGTATGGCCAGTTCCGTTGCATCAACTCCCTCCAAGATCCCGTGGGGCCAGCATTCCGGTTTCCACTTGCTTCTTGTGGTTCTCCGTCGAGTAGGCCCATAGATGGTGCCGAGGGGCCTCCAGTCTCCACGTGTGATAGATCAACAGGAGCGGCAGCACCCTCACCTTCCCATGAGGCGGGTGCCAGGGTTTGTATTGGCTGAAGAAACTTTCTCACCTGCCATCCGTCGGCTGCTCCAGCTTGCACCAGCAGTCCATTCTGCTGGAGTACGGAGCAAGACGCACAGAGGTGCAGCCTGTGTCCATCCCATTGGCAGACACAGTCCTTAAGGTTCAGCTTCGTCCCCCGCAGATCCCACTGGATGACGAAGTGCAACCGTGGTGATATCTCTATACGACAAAAACCGCATACATATGCATCCAAAACCTTCACTGGTTTATGGGTCATACGATTAAATTATTTTCTTCGTCCTGTGACCCGGTGTGGTTTCTTGTTTCCGGGTCCCTGACATGTGAGGTCAAGGGTGGTCGGCTGCAGGCAGACCACACAATCATTCTTGATTTCTCTCCATGTCAATACTTCATTCTCTTCTGAGAGAAAGCCTTTCTTTGCATACTCCAACTTCTTCAGGGCTCTTCCTGCCCAGAGCCCCGTAGTACTCCTTCTCATGTTAACCACCCCTTTGACATTGGCCACTCTGACAAAGGGTGGTAAAGCTTGTATGTTAGTGGCCATTCTTGAGTTCCTGGTTTTCTCCTAGTACGGAACTGGCTTCAGCTGCCCTACTCCTTGGATTCCTTTCTTCTTGAGTTGAACAGTATTACTGTCCAATATCTTGACAATTATGTCTGATTTATCGTACTTGGCTTTGACTGCAGAGTTAGAAGCACCGACCTGAGCCTTGATCCAGACGCGCTGTCCTACTCGAAGTGGCACCTTTTGCTCAAGCTTGGGCTCTTTATCTTCTGAGCCCCGCCCCACTTCCTGTGATGTGAAGGGGCGGCGCATCAGCTCCTCCGCAGGGGAGGGCCTGTCACTTCGGTAGCGGTCGTTCAGGGCCTTGGCGATTTCCAGGGTCTTAGTGCTCCATTCTCTCGAGTTGGCATTTTTCCCAATCCAACTTTTCACCAAGCCAATGGTCCTTTCCACCACCCCGTTGGCCTGGGGGGTGTATGGGGGAGAGTAGATCCTCATTACCCCATGCTGTTGGCACCACTGGTCCACTTTTGCGTTGCGAAAATGCGTTCCGTTGTCAGTCCTGAGCTCTTTAGGCAACCCTAAGTAGCCACAGACTTGGTCCAGCATGCTAACAACACTGTTGCCATTAGCTTTTCTTACTGCTTTTGTGGTTACATACCCTGACATGGAGTCCACTAGCACCAACAGGTACTTTTCTCCACTTTTACCCGGTACCCCTAAGGGTCCTGCCACATCCATGCAGATAGAACCCCAGGGTACGGTACTTTTAATGGTGAGTCCTCCCACTCTTTGTCCTCTCCTTCCTGCGTTGTATCGACCACACAACTCACAGTCTTGAAGGATTCTGCGGACTTCTTTTCAGGAATCCAGAGTCGCTGCTTTTCCAGTTCCCTTCGCGTTGGAACGGTGCCTGCATGTCCAAGTGCTCCATGCACTGCTTGCACCACCTCCTTCACGTTCTCTTCTGGGACTACCCGTCCTTTGGGCAAATCTTCCCATTTCTCGATCCCAACAAAGACAATTTGTCTCATCTGGACGAAACGATCCACTTCTTCGTTTCCTTGCCAATGAGTTCCTGCTCGCGTGTGGGCCCTCTGGTGCACCACTTCGAGCTCCATTGTTAGCCGCAATTCGGCTATTTTTCTCCATAGGTTTTCGTGAGCTACTTTCTTGTTTTTAGCACTCTCAAAACAATTTTCTTCCCATATGGACAGGTCTTCGTTAAGGGCCTGAGCACAGTAATAACTATCAGTTATGACCCTAGCTCTTTTCACCTTTCTTCGCTCCAACTCGAGCAAACCTTCCAGTATCGCTGTTACCTCCCCGGTCTGGGCACTGCCGGGGACTTGGCCTCGTTGTCTGAAGCGCTCCTTCTCCTTGTGCTTGAGAATGAAGCCCCAGTAGGCTTTCTCGTCTTGTCCTTTTCTCGAGCCGTCGGTGTATAGAGTCCACTCTATCGGTTCGGATGGCTTCTCGTCCTGAGTCGTCTTTTTCTTACTCACGGGTTTTGCAGGGCCGATTTCGAGGTCTGGGTCCAGCAGGATGTCTTCCCAACGTCCCCACCTCGCGTTCGTCGCCTTCGTGCTTTCTACCGTGGCTTTTCTTAGGAATCGATGGACCTGGCTTTGCGTGAGGACCCTGATGCCCTGCCCTTGAGCAAGGTCTTTCAGGGTGCTCCAATACCTTGCCAGAACTGCCAACTCCTTCTCTTCTGCTGGATATTTCTTTTCCACGGAGGACAGGGTGTAGCTCCACAAAGTGACTATTCCCCCGCCCTCGTTGCACACTTTTACCACTGCGTCGTCGTCGTTGCAACTGACCTCTGCCACCAGCTTTGTTGTAAGGCTGCGTGGCTCCAGCCGCAAAGCTTCTTTAATGGCTGTCCGCAGGTTTTCCAAACTGTTTTGATCCGTTGCGGTCCATTCCCACTTCTTGTGGGCATCTTCTGGCTTTTCTTTTCGTAGTTTTACATACAGTGGTCTTGCATACTTCTGGTAGCTAGGGACATGGTCCCTAACGTAGTTGCAGAGCCCCAGCACCTTCTGTAGTTCGTTCAGCGAGGTTGGCGGGTCGATCTGCTCCACTTTTTCCCGGAATCCGTCTGAGAGTCCCAGGTCGTTGGAGACCTGGAACCCCAGGTAGTTCACTTGGAATCGTCCAAATTGGCATTTTTTCAGATTCAATTTCAAGCCTGCCGCTGTTAGTCGTTCTATGACTTTTCTCAATTTTTGCAGATGTTCTTCTTCGGTGTCATCTGCAATGAATACATCATCGATGTAGATTGTTGTCTCTAGGCCATCAAGTATGTCCATTACGGCCGACTGGAAAACATTCGGAGAGTTTTTGTAGCCTTGCGGTAGCCGTTCCCAGACGTACGCTTTACCTTTGTGGGTGAACGCTGTCTTGCCTTGGGAGGCTTTGGCTAGCCTCAACGAGAAAAATCCGTTTGCCAGATCTATGCAGGATTTGTACCTCTTTAGTCTTAGTGTTTTCAGCGTCCCTTGGGGGTTGATCAGGCTGGCTCGGTTGGCGACAGTCCTGCGGTTGAGGGCCTTGAAGTTGATAACAGGTCTCCATCCTCCTCCCGATGACTCAGGCGTTTTGACTGCCTGTATTGGGCTGTTTGTGATGGGATTTGGCTCCTCGCGCACCACTCCTAGTTCGCTGAGTTCCGTGACTATCAGGTCCATTTCTGCAACTGCCCCTGGATTCAGGGGGTATTGGCGGACAGGTGGGTGTACACCCCCTTCTATGGTGTGGGTGTACTTCGCACCCATGTCTCCACAGTCATTTTTGAATCTAGCCACTCCGGCTTTGGAAAGTATGTCTTCTAGCGTTTCTTTTCCCTCCGGGGAAAGGTCGCTGTCTTCGATTTGTTGCCTGGTCACTTCTGGAATGTCCACTGGTTTGTACCACTCCTGTGATAACGATCCCATCTGGATTAGTTTTGCCCCGAGGATTCTGAGTCGCTTCTGTATTGGGGTTCGATTCTCTGGGCTGCTATGCAGCTCTTTTAGGTCTGTTATTGTCATTAAATTGTAGGGTCCTAGAGCCCATACAACTCCTTTCCAGACGCCAAACGGAATCTTTTTGATGGTTCCGTCGGCTAGTTGAACAGTCAGGTGTCCTTTTGTTTCAAGGCATTTGCGGGTCATCGACACTTCTGCACCAGTATCTACCTGATAGGGGATTCCATCCACGTCGGTGTATATGTCGTCCCCCACCCAATAGGCATGATCCACTGTGACCCGCGCCCGCTTAGCCATTACTTTCTCTGCCCTTCGCTCCCAGCTTCCATGCGGGAGACACGAAGGGCCTGTTTCTGCTCTGTTGTCAGCTTGTTGTAATCTTCGGAAGAGAGAAAACCGCTCTTGTTGGCTGGTGGGGGCCGTGGCCCCTCTTGTTGTTGATCCGGCGGGGTCCTGTGGTAAACGCCCTGCCTCTGGAATCCTTCTTGCCTTTGAGCACCCTGCTCCCTTTGGTTGCCTTGCGGACCCCTCTGGGGTCCTTGCTCTCGCTGGTAGCCTTGGTAGCCTTGAGGACCCCTCTGGAATCCGGGCTCACGTTGATAGCCTTGGTAGCCTTGCGGACCCCTCTGGAATCCTCCTGGCTGCCTTCTTGGTGTCTGTGAAGGGCCGGGTCCCTCGGTGGGCCTCGCGTTGTCATACGAGGGCCTGGGAGCCGGCGGCTTCGGCTGGTTTCCTTTTTCTCTTTTCTCTTCCACGTGTTTTTTCTTCAAATCCCACTTTCTTACTGTTTCTTGGATTTGTTCTGTGGTACTTTTGTTGATGTTTAGGGTCACGAAATCGATGTCATTCATTAGGCCCTTTGTCAGCTTCCTAAGGGCTTGTACACTTCTGTCTGGCGGGATCGCCTGTCGCAAGGCGTACCACGCCTGGGTGAGAGTTTGCCCTTTTTCTAAGCTTTTTCTTGCCTTGTCGATGTGTGACTCTTCGTCTTCGCAGTCTTCCAGCACTAATCTACGGTAATGCTGTTCCGCGGTTTCTTCGGGACCCATCGGTTGGTCCGTCACATGGGCCAGCCACAATCTTTTCGCCTCATCGTTTGTGGAGCTGGCTTTTACCATAAGCCATTTCTGCGTCAGATATTCTTGCACTGATTCTTTTGGGTCTCGGTTGGCCACCATCGCCTTGATCTTTTTGAACTCACCAAAGCTCTGGGTGGAAGCCTGCATCTTTGTTATGCAGTCATTTTCTTCCGCGGTGGTGGGGCAGCTGCTTCGTGCGAGGCCCTGACCTGGAGGTGGCGGTTCGTCTTCACTGTCCGAGATGTCTTGCCTCAGTGCTTTTTCTTCCTCCGTGGCCAGCTTGTAGGCTGCTTTCTTCAGGCGTCGCAACATGACGTCGTACACGATCGCCACAAAGCCCGTGCGAAAGTTACCCGTCAGCTCCACGGCTTTTGCGAGGGAGCCGTAGGTCGGGGTCATCAGAAAATTCGCCCATTCTCCTTTTGTTGCGTAGACCATTGTTCCTTTCCTTCCCTCGAGGTCGTGCATCCATATTTCTGGAACATCATAACCTGTTTGATCGACCTCTGGAACATAGGCTTTTCTTCCGTCTTTGGTGGTCATGGGCCCGTATCGTTCGTCCCTGGCGAGTCTCTGTGAAGCTGTGTACACTGAAACGAGGGGCAGCGCGTTCTTCTTGCCTTTTCTGCTCCCCCTCTTCAGGTCTGTCAGTCCTCCCGGAGGCTCGTACTCGATTGAAGTCAGGCTTGGCACCTTATCTTCTTCGTCTGAACTTACAGCTGCAGCTTCTTCCTCCTCCTCTTGCTCTGGCTCTGCAGACAGTGAGGCCGGCTGAGCTGGTTCTGGCGTTCTCTCTGGAGCTCTGGGACTTTTTCTGAGTCCGCCTGGACTTAGGAGCCGTATGATCGACTCCTCTCCTCCTCCTCCTGCGTAGTGCATTCTCTGCATGCCAACGGACTCTGCCGGGCTGGTGAACCCACGCGGTGACCTGTTTGGCATGGGGGTTTCCACCTCTGTCTGCACCGCTACCGTCCGGGGAGAGGGTACTGTCCGGGGAGAGGGGATTGGAGTTTCTTTATTCTTTGGAGGTTTCTCCTGGCTTGAGCTGACCTGTTGACGTCGCTCTTCTCGTCTCGAGGGACCGGGTGTCGATTCCTGGTAGCCCCTTGGTTCTGCCGCTTCTTTCTTTAATGCTGCTGATGACGGGAGCCGTGGCAGAACTGCTTTTACAGCTGGGGCGTTTTCGTCCTCGTATTTTGGCTGTCCTGCCCTCCAGTTGTTTGGCCCCTCAGTCTTGTAGAGGGGTCTCAGTATTTTCTCTTTTCGCTCGTGGTACTGGGCCGCCGAGGTGACTAGCACCAATTCCTGGATATTGCTCCAACCGTGGGGAGCTTTCGTCAGGAGGCGCATAATCCTCATTGCCGCTTCTTCTGCTACCTCCCAGGGTAGGTTGCCGGACCTGGCCCCGTCGTTACTTATAACGACTCTTTTGAAGGACAACTCGCTTGCTCGGGTGACACCTTTTTCCAATGCCTCCTCTATGTTGTCCCGATAGGCGTCCTGATCTTCGCCATCCTCATATCCTTCGATCGGTACGTGTAGCACCGCATAATGTCTTGATTTTCCGCCGCTTGTAACCACCACTGATGGCTGGTTCTGTCTGTATCCCTGGAGGCGCCCCTCAAGTTCTTCTTGGTAGTTTTTGCCTGCCTCTTTTACCAGTCTCTTTCTGAACCGGGAGATATGAGGCTTTAGATGTGAGTTGGTTAAGACAACCAGCCCATGGCTGTCTATGTCCCAAGGCTCTCCGTAGTGGTTATATGCGATTAACCCTGTCTGGTTTGCATATTTTTTGGTCCCTTCGGGCATCTTTTTCAATTTTGGAAGATGCTCTTCTGGGCTCGGGGAGCGAACGTGTCTTGTCTTACCCTGAGCTTTCTTGGGCCTCCCCGGCCCTGGGCCGTTGTAGTCCTGCAGGACCTTGCGTACTGCAGCGGCAGCGGGAGTCCCGGATTGCATGGAGGGCGGGAGCAGTTGGTACGCATCGCTTCTGTCTAGCGTTGAGTCCTCCCTTTCTTCTTCTTCTTCCTCCGGGATCTCCTCGTCTTTGCTGCTGTCCTGGTTGTCCCCACTGTCGGACCCCGAGGACCCCTCTGACTGGGAGTGCACGGAGACCTCGGTGCTGTGGGTGCTGACCTGATCTTCGCCGTTCTCCTCAGTATAACTTGGGTTCTTGGCTATGTATGCCGCTATTGCGTCTTGCTCTTTTTTATTTTCTTTATAGCGGGAGGTGGCTTTTACTTTCTGCTTTATAGTCACTGCCCCCGCTCCGATTTCTGCGGCCAGCATCTTCACGACCGAGTCATATTCTTTTGACGGGCTAATTATGGTGACTATTTTTCCTTTAATAACCTTCATTACTACTAGCCACCATTGTAGCCACTCTCCCACTTTCTGTTTGCCTGAGGGGGGTCCTTCACACCCTACTACTGCCACCACCAGTCCTTGCTTAAGGGTGAGGGGAGCAAGATAACCCCCCTTCCTTTCGCAAAACTCTTCTACTTTTTCTCCCACCTTCTCCTTGTCTGCTTCTTCATGCAGCTCGATTAGGTGTCGTTGAACAGAATCGTCCCAGGTGGCCCATCCTTTTCCATTCAGGATGATCTGATGTGGGACGTTGCTTCTGCCTCCTGGATCCGGTGTCGGTTCTCCCGATGCCGCTCCTCGTGGTCCAGCGTCGTCCTTCTGCTGGTCCGTGCTGTCGTCTGCTGCCTGGTCCGGGGTCGATGTTGCTGGCGCGTCCTGCTGAGCCGTCGTCGTCGTCTGCAGGCTGCCTTCGTTGCCATCGGGTCCCTCGGGCGATGTTTCCATCTTGGACTTTGTCTTTGTCTTTGTTGTCTCGAGTCGCCTTCCTCCCAAAGCCTCTCGTCGCGCGTTGAGGAAGGGATGGGATCAGGCTCTGGTCTCTCTACAGGTCGGGCGAGTCTGGTCGATGCTCCCCGTCGCCTGCGGATTCTCCTGTGTTGGCTTGTAAATACCACACACAGCTTCGATTCGTGGATGTCTCGCAATCGGACTTCTTCAAGGCTTGGGCAGCTTTGCTTTCTACCCCAACGCCTCACCTCAGGTCTTTTCGTACACGAACGACAGCCTCTCTTGGCTGCCGGGGTTCTTCTTTTAGACTCAACGTACTCCTTTTCCGTCGAGCCCCACGTTATGGGCGCCACGTGTTAGATCCTGGGGTACTTCTGGCCCGATACGGGGCTACTTACTGACTCAGCTCTCTATTAAAAGATTGTCAAGCTGGTGTTCTGGCGAGGGAACTCGCCTGGCTCTGCTAACTGCCGTTACTCCCAACGTCTACCCTGCTTCCTCCGGTCTGAGCGCACTCGGCCGAGAGACCAGTCCTGGCCCCGGGCGCTCCCACCAGTCGCGTCGGTTATGGCAGCTTCCCTCTTATGGATCCGTGCTCTTGGTAAATGCCAGGTTAGGTTTTAACGGCTAGGATTAATTCTTTCTAAAACCGTAAGGGATTGTTAAGTGGATTCAGTCTCTAGGATAACCTTTCAGAACTCAGTTGTTAGACATACAATGGCTTTAACTTTTTACTGCCACGAGGAACTTCTTACTACTTGAGCAAATGAATGCACTTGAGAAATTCACTTTAAATGCAGATTAGATATTTATTGCAGGTTATATTTGGTTAGTTTGCAAGGGTTAAAGCTACAGCTCACATAAAATGTCACTACACTCGATCAGTTACTTAATTTTCTTCTTCGATTATACTCATTAGTTTTAGTCGCCGAGACGGCTCGGCTGGAGCTGGATGTTCAATGGTGCGATGAAAAGGTTCTTTTGGAGTTGTTTAGGAGCGAGGGTCTGGCCAGACCCTCGGTCCTCCCGCTCTGCAACGGAGCCCGTTCAACAGTCCTCAAAACTCAGTACAAAGTCTTTCTCGGGCTGCTGCGTCTTCTCCGTTGTCCAGATGTTAAGAGTCGAGCAGTGGGGAGAGGAAAACCTCCCTCTTTAAATCTTATTGTCCACGAACAGCGGTCTTTCTTTCCGTGAACAGAGACGAAGTCCTCAATACATCAGTTGCGATCGTCCGTATCTCCTCCGCAGCGCACTTGGACGGCGCTCGTGTAGAAATCCCAGCTTGCTGCATGCAAACGTCTCCTTATATTCCTCATTCGGGCTTAATCAGCCCCCCTCCTGCTCAATACATGCTCTCATCCCCCTCTCCCTCTGGAAAGGATGTTGGGTTCGAACATGTCCATATAAGTCCAGGCTTCCTGCCTCTGATTCATCTCTTGCAACATCTTGCAACATCTTTTTCTAACCCCACCCATAACATCTGCTACTGATTTTGCAATGTCATTCTGACTAATACATTTCTATCTCAGCTCTAGTTACACAGAATACATGTTAAACTCTCATTACAATAGTTAAATCACTCTTATGCATTTTAAACACTCGTTACTTATTGATTAAACATTTTGTTATATAATTCATTCACTTTATCTTTTGATTACACTTTAATCTGAGTATATGCCTTGTGTTCTTATATCCTGATTCTCCCTTGAATGTGCTCACATGTTACCGAGGCAGCTCTGAGGGGTCAACTCTTCTTGACACCATTAAAAGCATCAAAACATAAGGCAAAAGAAAAGGAGATTTAACAGCAATTAAGAACAGTGTAAGAAATAAAATACAGTAGTAAAATGCAGAAATGCAGGAAATTGATTAATATATTAATTGAATGTGGTTCAATTAAAGGCAGCAGCAAACTGAAAAGTCTTCAATCTTGATTTAAATGAGGTGAGGTTAAATGATGATTAAAAGGTCATTAATTATTTTTACCAGAGCTAAGGTTACTCTATTTGTGGAAAGATCGGTACTTGTCGAGGGCAGGGGATTATTAATGTTCTCTCTAATAATTATAATCTTATCATTAAAGAAGTTCATGAAGTCATTGCTACTGAGGTCTATAGGGATACTCGGCACAACAGAGCTGTGACTCCCTGTCAGCCTGCTACAGTGCTGAAGAGGAACCTGGGGTTGTTCTTATGTTTCTCTATTAACAATGAGTAATAAGCTGCTCTGGCATTACGGAGGGCCTTCTTGTACGTTTTAAGACTATCTCGCCAGACTAGCCGAGATTCTTCCAAGTTAGTGGAATGCCATGTTCTTTCAAGTTTTCGCGATGTTTGCTTTTATTTGCGGGTTTCAGGGTTATAACATGGAGCGAACCTCCTTTGTTTGACTAACTTCTTTTTTAAAGGAGCAATAGAGTCTAGTGTCCTTCTCAGTGAGCTTGTAGCACTATCGACAAGATGATCAATCTGGGTAGGACTAAAGGATGAACATAGACCTTCTATTTCTCTCCAGGGTGACCTCCCAAGTCTGGTGAGCAGAGCTGCAGTGGAGAGTAAATGCATGTAAAAGCCAATTACCTTTCATTTATGGTATCAATTAGATGAAGTCGAAAAAAAGGCTTTCGCTTTAGTTTAAAACTTAAGTCGAGCATGTGAGCTGTGAACTCCTGCAGGCAGATTTGGATCAGCCATCTGTCTGTAATGTATTACATTACACACCACACGGTGTGGAAATCAGCAATGTTAGCCATGAAAGCATGAAACCAATGCATGGATGTGTGGCATGTGTGCTGCGAAAGTGTTGAAGGTGCAAAAGCAAACGATGCAGGGTGGATGTCAGCTGAAGGAAGAGAGACAGGACTTTGATAGCCTGGAAGGCCCAGCTGAACTAGATCAAGTTATGAAGTTAGTTTTATAGCCTTTTAACTTTCAGACGGTGATGAAACAGAGCTCGATGATACAAATGTCTTTTGAGGAACCTGTTTCAATTCATTGTCTTGTGAACTGTTCCGAGGTCATTTGACTACAAAAGAAAAGGTCAGATGTTGTTTGTTGTTATGGCGACAACCACATCAGAGGGGACGTAAAGTGTCGCAGCTTGCTGGGAAGAGAGCTTACGCAGGAAGTATTAAGTTATTCAATTTTACTTATTTACTCTGACTCTCGATGCTAATGTTACTACTCCACTGCTCATTTTAGTCGTTATTGCAAATCCTCACCTAAGTGAGTCTGTGATTTTCCGTAAGTCAGTTGAGTTTATACAGAAGTTAGCTTGCTAAAGCGGGCTGAATGGCAACGGACCAGGCGGCAATCACCGGTTCTGCCGAGTGAAGCTGATGCAGCAGTTTCTTAAAACGTGCATTCTCTCTACAGACCAGCAGGTGGCGACTCCTCTGTTTGCTAAAAGAATTGTATAGAAGTCGATGAGAAAATTACTCTACTTCTCTCTTGATTTATTACCTCAGTAAACATTGTAAACATGAGTTTATGGTCTCAATCTCTAGTTTCAAGTAGTCTTCAATACAGCATGATGTTCACTTCGTACATTATGGTCCATTTAGAGTCAAACAGACCATAAAGGGTCGCTGCCTGCGTCTCTATGTCACTCCTCCACATTCTAAATATGGTGACATCTGTTCTTTTGTTGAGAAAGAAACAACTTGGCAACAACTGCACTTTAAAACGGTAGTCCACAAACCAATGAGTGGCATCCCGATGACTGCCTCCACTTCTTATTCAGTCTATGAAAGGAACACATTCAAATGGCCGCCGGTCTGACCATCCAGCTACGTTGATTTGAACGCTAACGTCCCTCCCACTCCTATTTTGTTACTATGATTAAGACAGTCGCTGTCTGGAAGACAGAATACATTCCATTATATAGCGGCTGATTTTACAAACTCCAAAATCTTTCGATGTTGTTGCATTTTGTTGTTTTGGGATGGTACCTTCTTTTAACCCTGCACTAATGATCTCTGGATCTACCTCCAGATTTGCGGGCCATTTATCTCAATTTCAGACTGATAGTTACCTGTTGAGTCCAACTCTGAGCTGCTGGCAATGTGAGACAGGACCAGAGCATGGCTCACATACCAAGATGATGTTCTGTTAAGCCTCGAAGATGGCAAGTATGTCTCAGTATGGCTCTCTCTACCTCCAATCAATAGCATGCTCGGACTACTGAAAACCCGAAAACCACTGAATACAATCACGGCAACGGTTGTGAATAAGCATTTTAACAAACTCCATGGCAGCAAAAAATATCTTCAGGTCAATCAGGGTACTACGAAAACTGGAAACGTAAAAAATGAAAAGGTTTGCCAACCTGACACTCTGAGCACACCCGCATTCACACTCCCAACGGAGTGCATACAGTTAAAACAAGAAGTGAAATACACGGGAGTAAAGGTGTAGGGGATGGGTGCTGTAAATATGGTGCAGCTAAAGTTTAACATTAACCTTTTTCTCTCAAACCAAAAAAGGACAATACCTTGAGGTTCCAGTAGTTTCAGCAGTGAGGTATGGGGACAGATCACAAATGAATCCAAGGACTAGACCATGCAGTAATTAATAAACAACTAGCACACATTAGGGGCAATATTTCAACATTGATCGTCTTTCAATGAAATCGTACTCTGACGAAATCATATTTCGAGAGGTTGTGATACAAATTTACGTCAGCCAAAATGTACAATTACAAGCACATACTAATTTAAATTGATCAGAAAATCGGATGTGAAATATTCTCAGGGATTATCCTTTGAAGATTGCAGTTTTGTTTTTTTGTATATGTTACTGGTTAAGAGTAAATGAAGATGGCACACAGCTCAAATTGAAAAGTTTCAGGTTCGCCTGAAAAAAAAGCATGAAAGCATGATTATGTCTTTTGAATAATGCAGCTGAAAGTTCAAACCTCTTCCAAATCATAGCACAGTATATGAACAGTCTCTCTGTACTAAAACCTCTCTAATTTTGTCCTGCTTCACTTTATCAAAGTCAGAATTTGCAGAGAGGTCAGGCGAGTTCACGAAATTGTCATTTTGGAACCAGCTGTTCCATTGTAATTTTATATCCTATATAACTATATATTTCACTTGTTTTATCACTAATAGTGTTCAATCTATCCAAATACAGCAGTGTGGCTTCATTTTGAGAGCCATAATCCTCTCTGAGCCCCGTTTGTGTCTGTAATCTATGGAGTTGTCTCGTCTGACTGCAGTTTCTCTGTGTCTGTGGAGACCTACCTCAGCATTGGTCGATTTCAGTGAATGAACCCTCCTTCGATGCATCAGTCCATAGAATTGAGCTGGGACAACGTTGTATTGATTGACAGAATCGTTAGCCAGTCAAAATCAAAACCGCGCCGTCCCTCGCAAAGCGTAAAATCCAATACGCCGAAAGTAAAATCCCCACCCCCAGCTCCCCTAAGCTAGATTGACCCCCCTTTCTTCAAGGAAACAGTTCAATGACAAACAGGATATACGTCTAACACATATTTGAATAGAAATAACCAGGAATTTATCTGTTCTCTTCACGAAATCAGCTCACGGTATGGTGCATTTATGATTATTATTGATAAAGCGGTTTATGGTGCTGGTGCTTGTTGGCTGATAGCTCTGTAATGGTTTCACGGAGAGACATTCTGAAGATATCTCTGGAATCTGTGTTGAATCTTCGTGCTTTCTGATGTGTTAGCTTTTAGCTTTGTGTTCGTAACTGTGTGCGTAGCTCGCCGAGTCATGGCGAAAAATACATGACATTGTAGGGAACGACCGGATTCACGGGGCCTCTTTAAGGAAAGGGGCGTAACCCTGGTGACAGAGGGGGTTAAAGGGTGGCAGGAAGTGAATGTGTGTATGTTTTGTATGGATGGAAATAAACAGCCACAAGGTGCAGCCAAAGGGAATACTCGCAGTTCAAATCGAAGGTGTTGTCAAGCAGTAAAGGTTTTGTTGTAGTTCTTTCACGTTTCAGGCTCTGTCTCTACATTCAACATCGTCCTGATGACGGGGACAGTCCACAGAACTCTGTTGGGTTGTTTGGTCTCCACATGCCAGTGTTTGAACCCACCTACCTCTCCACCTATCTTCCTCACATACATTGTTATTTTTGTGACCACAAACACACTTCATGCTCTTAAAAAAAATAAATAAAAAATGGCCGCAGAAGCAGGTCAGTCGACCACAGCACTTTACTCTCTGCAAAGCAATAAAAGATGTGCGACGCTTCGCCCGTCCTCCAGACAGACGGACCTGTTTCAGAGCAGCACCCTCTTGCTTGTGAGTGGAGGGAGAAGTTACCCACAGCTCAAAGCCTATTATGCTATGGATGGTTTTAAATATTACCATCGATAAAGATATTATTTTCATAGTTTTTCATTGTCAATTTCTCTCTTGCAGTGGAGCGTGGTGATGTATATTATGTGTATAAATATTCGTCTTGAATAATACCCCCTTTGAAGTCAAATTCCATGTAGCTTTTCTTCACATGTTGGTTTTCTAATATATTGAATGGATGTCTGCACCCTAATAAAAACAAGTGTGTTTGTAGCAACTTCCTAGTTATTGTGTACACGTGAATGTCAGATTCACCTCTACTGCTTTGTTCACAGACATTCAATGTTACTTTACTCTTTGACAAGGATGTATCCTGAACAGTGTTTCCCTCCACAACACTCAATCCCACTTTAATTCCCATCGTATTATTAATGTGTTGTGACCGATGGAGTCGTCAGATTTTCCCGCTTCACCCACATTGTATCGTCCCTGCCTACAGTTGTTCTGGTAGCCAGATGTTCATCACTGGGGAGAAAAAAAAAGAAGAGGAACAGAACAGCTGCAACACAGTGAGCATAGCAGAGGAAACAGGGCAACACAGATGTATTTACAGTATGTTTGGACTGGTCCATTCATCTACTGATGCTCCCAGGTGGACAGTTCATCACTTGCTTCACTGACATGATAGAAATGCTGGATGAGTGCTCAGTAGACGTCTGGGTAAAAAGCTGTGAAACTCCCGTTGTGTTTTGAGCTCTTGTCCGTTTGGACTAAAGTGTAGTTAACACCAGTCATCCATCTGTTTGTCTCATCTGAGAGCAGAGCGATGGACCACTGTCCTGCAGGGTACAAGTACTGACAACAAGCTGCGCTCCTAATAAGGAAGGGCAGGCTGGCCGAGGCTCTCTCTGTAAATATCCCTCAGGTCTGAGAAAGACAGAGGAAGGGAAGCGGATGGATTGCAGCCTTATATGGACAAAGCACTTCTTTTCCCAGGGTTTGTGGCTCTGACCCCCGGCATGTTGCCAGATGTTACACAAACAGCTCCTCAGCGCAACCAAGTGGTGAAACTCGTGAAATGCTACAGCTGAGCTGCGAGTGAGGCAGAACATCTTGTTGGATCAAGAGAAAGGCTCATAAGGTGAAACGGTATGTGCTAAGCCTTACAAATGCCAGGTCCTACAATTCCCACAATGCAACCAAGTCTTTTATTAAACCTTTCTTGTCTGTTCGATGCACTAATCTTTCAAACCACATTCATATTTTGTATCCTTTTCTGTCACAAATTGACTGACAAACTGGCTTTTATGTGTAAAATTGGTAGAGCGCTCAAACGTCCACCTGGGACCGGAAGTGAGTACTGGGTACAGGAATACTGGGTGGTGTTCATCAGAGAGACCCTCAATAGCGGCCTTCTAGCAGGTTTACCAGGGGCCCACGTCTCTTAATAGGCTGTACCGTGGCTTTTATCCCATTACAAATAACAATAATCATTTCCTGAACAATTTTTGCCTTTACAGTAGAGAAATGAGGGTAAAGAGAGAAATTACATCTGCAAACAGAGGATGTTGCATTTCTTGGTTGGCAAATGATCGTGTAAATTGGTTGAGTGAGATGTAAAATAAAAGAGCGAACAGCAAAAAGGTAAGAAGGGAGTTTAGAGCGACTGGTGAGCAGAGGGGAGATGGCATGATTTAGTTTGGAGAGAGTGACGTGATACTTCTTAGAAGAGATGGGATGGAAATGTAAACACTGTAACGGTGACCTTCAGAGTATTTTCACAGTCTCAGCCAAGTGGTCCTGATGCTTTAATTGTGAATATGTGCGCACATGTGGCAGTAGTTACAGCCTGTAACAAGACTGACCAACTGTAACTAAAGTGTATCTTTATGTCGTTAAGACCTTTTTCTTCAAGCTGGGAGTTGACAACATAAATACTTGTGTTCTTGACATTCACTGAAAATCTAATGAGCATGTTAAAATCGAGTGGTGATCTATATTGATCCAGTGAAAACTGCACTGCTGGGTTTACACATACTCTGCTTTATCCTCGACATTAAATCCATGCCATGTTTTCCAGCAGACCCATAATCATGTCCAGGTTTTCTCTGCAGCACAGAAGGCTGCATGGCCTCCTCCAGTCCTCAGCACGACACTACTAACTTCAACCCACTTTATCAACAACATTTGAGTCCTTTGCTTTCACATGGACTCCAAAAGGAACTACAACACATGAGCTCTTTGTTTTTTGTTGGTTAAATAGTTAAGGACGAGCGCTTTGAGACCTTCTGCAGGTTTTATCTTCAATTAGCTTTTTCAGCATTCCTCTTTGTTGCAGAAACAGATGTTTCTTCCCGTTTAATGTATGTTGAAAGGATGTATGCTGGGTATTATTTATGCAGGCTGTTGAATGCAACACCTTTGATTAACTTTCAGGAGTGGTTTAGCTTAAGCTCTGACATTGTATGTTTATTTATTTGCCTTCAATGTAATTACTACTTCAATGCTTAATTACTGAGGAATTTGAGTCTGTTTTTGTTTTGTTGGATGAGTGGCTCCTTTTTAAACTTTCTGTTCACATCATTGCTTCATGATGTCTTAGGATGGCACATGTCTTGTGACACAAAAGTGTTAAAGTACACATTCCACAAATAGCCTGTGCAGGCAGGAACCTGTGAAGAGTGTGTGTTTGGTTCCACAGTAAACGTTTCCAGCAGTGATCTCGTGCCTCATACCCATGCAAACTGAGATATTTTAGTTTCGTAAGCTTGCATAAATACAGCACATAACCATAATAATCTCAATGAGGCAGTGTGTTATTCCCATTGAGAACTGATTTCAAAATATAGATGTTGTCAGACCACGCTAACTTGTATTATGTGAAATAATTATTCACTGTTGAAGAGCTGGGACCCTCTCAACGAACCCTGACTGCATTGGGGAAACCAGATTTCCAACTGAACACCACCATGTCCTATGATGAAGACCCTTACATCTTCACCACTGACGCTCTACCCACTGACCGCCGCTTCCTCCCTCCACTAGCCAATGGGCTGCTGGGATGGAGGGTGTACAACAATACCATGCACATGGGGGGGGTGTATAACGGGGAGGGTGGACGTTGTCACCGTGCGGATGTCCCCTGTCCTCTTGCTGTGAAGGTTGAGATGGACGCACCAGCCCAGCACACCTACAGCCTGGACACCCGCACAGGTAGTCTCTGCAGTATTTGACCGTCTGATTGCAGGAATCTGTGTTGTGAAGAATTATGACGACTAATGGTATTTTCAGGTATTTTCACCCACAGCCTGAGCTCAGCAAGTGTAACGGTCTCACAGTCTCTGTATTCACACCGATACTACCCTAACCTGATGGTGATGGAGATTCTGATGGTGCGTCAGGTGACCTCAGAGGAGACAATCACTGTGAATCTGGTCAGCTCATTCACACCTCAAAGCAAAGACATTGTTTTCGAGTCTTGTCCTGATTACAAAGCAGGAAGGTACGCTTCACAAAAACATCTGTAAAATGCGCATTTTGAACTGCAGTATGAATATGATGCCTCACACAGTCTACATCCCACTCTCCCTCAGTCACGTCCAAGGAAAGGTGACCACTGCTGAGTTCCCAGGAGGTTCCTGTCCGTCAGTGCACCTTATCTGGACCCCCAAACCCCCCACCCTGACACTGCTTCCAGGACAGAGCCAGGCTCGCTGGGCCTTCATCCTGGTTGTGGCCAACAATTTAGACACAGCTGAGGCCAATTATGACGAGGGCCTGAATCTGATAGCCTCTGGTGACCTGCGTCCGTCTCACGAGAAGGCCTGGAAAGAACTGTGGCTGCAGAGCAAGGTGGAGGTGGCAGGGTCAGAGGGCCTCTGCAAGGCTCTGATAGGCTGCATGTTTTACCTCCTTAGCGCCTTCCCCTCCATACATGACACCTCCAGCTCCTTTGGTGGAGTCAGTCCAGGCGGACTGTCTAATGGTGGGGATGGTCAGGACTACTGGGGACACATTTTCTGGGACCAGGTAAGGCATGGTGTCCGTCGATGGCTAGCTATGTTGTTTGGATGTTGTTGGTTTGGGTTGTATGATGTATCACACAATGATCCCACCTTCCTGTGACAGGACATTTGGATGTATCCTGCCATAGCCCTCTTCTATCCAAAGCTAGCCCGATCTGTGCTGGAGTACCGGGTGGGGACTATGGATGGGGCAAAAGACAATGCCCAAAAGCAGGGCTTCAAGGTATGATCATCAGTGGGATACTCCATCACCATCACAGCTCTTCTTCCCTCACTGACTATGAGTGCACAGCTATGCAGTGAGCTAAACACATTCCTAACAAAGTTGAAGAGAACATTTGGTCTTTGTAGCTTTTTTTTTACTGGGAGCAGATGTGAAACTGAAAACTTTAGGACAACACATGAGAAACTCAATGGTAGTAACAAATCAGAAAAGGATGCGATGCAATCCACAAAAGTTAGAGCATGTGTGTTGTAACAATGAATTTTGTCCAGAAGCAGAACCAGGAACAGGTTAGCTTAGCTTAGCAGCTTCATTTAGCGAAAGACGAGCAGCAAGGCGGGAAAGAGCTAACCTGGCAAGATGCAACATGTGAATCAGTAAGCTTTATAGGTATATGCATGCATTTTGTTACCTTTGAACAGAGCCAGACTAGCTTCAGGTCTTTATTCTAGGCTGAACATCTAGCTCTATTCTTTAAATGAGCATACACACACGAGAGTTGTATCGATCTTCTGATCTAAATCTCGGCAAAAAAAAGTGTATTTTACCCAAATGTTAAACTTTTCCTTTAAGTCCCCATTGGAAATACAACAAAAATAATTATGCTTGTAAAACTAAAAAATAAAGTCTACAAAAGATCAAAACGAGCTACATTACATCAACAGTAATTCAACATTTACAGTTAACTTTACCTAGAATGTTGTACTAGCAACACTTTAGCCTCAAGCGTCTTTAATAGCTGTAACAAATAGAGTATCTGCAGATAAGAGTAAACGAGAGCGTTGTTGTTTGATATCATATTCGTGTCAGTTAAGTTGCTGAGGGATGGAAACAGACTGGTGGTAACAGTGTTGTGTATAATTTAGGGCTGATACTGTTACTCTTTTTCTGCGTGCTCTTGTTCTACATTTTAACAATAACCATGAAACTGCGACTGAGTCTTCTAAAGAAAAGATGTTACCAATACAGGGACTGAAGTTCCCATGGGAGAGTGCTGTGTCAGGGAGGGAGGTGTGTCCAGAGGACATTTATGGACAACAAGAGATTCACATAAATGGAGATGTCACCCTGGCCTTCCAACACTATCTCTACCTCACTGAGGTATACTCTTTTATCCCCACTCATCATAGTGTCTCACCCGGGCCTGTGTGAGGATATCAACTCAGCTCTTTGTTGCAGGATCTGTCCATGTTCACAGAGGGCCAGGGCAGAGAGGTGATCTACGGTGTGGCAGATTACTGGGTTTCTAGAGCATCATGGAACCTCGAGGACCAGAAGTATCACCTCTTAGGTAAAAAGAACATGATTAGAAGGATTATTATACAGAATACATTCAGCTTTACATGATTAACAGGCAAATGAGTCAATAGAAGTTAAATTAAAGACATCTGACCTCTCTCATCTTCCACGGAAAAACACAAATCACACAAAACGTAACAAAGTAGAACTAAAATAGCATGAAGCATTTCCCTTTTTTCCCGTTCAGGTGTCATGCCACCTGATGAGTATTACTACGATGTCAACAACTCTGTGTACACAAACGCGGTGGCCAAATTCAGGTACTGGTATTTGAATATTTTCCTGCAGTGGATATTAACTGGTGATTACCAATAACACAGAACGTTTCTCATTCATCAGTCTCCAGTTCGCTGTAGATTTGGCCGACCTCCTACAACATCCGGCACCGAAAGAATGGCAGGAAGTGGCCGAACACCTCAAAATACCTTTTGACGAGGAATCCCAGTACCATCCTGAGTTCGATGGCTACGTCAAAGGTTACTTTTTGTTTCTTTTGGACACTGACCTTCATAAGATAATCATGTCCACGATGTGGGAATATAATTTGTACTTCTCACAGGTCATCCAGTGAAACAGGCAGACACGGTGATGTTGGGCTATCCTCTTGGACTGCTGATGTCCCCAGAGATCAGGAGAAATGACCTGGAAGCGTATGAACCAGTAACAGACCCTAATGGTCCGGCCATGACGTGGGTAAGACACAGCATGTTGCATGTGACTGTATCAGAGATTTATTGCCAAATGCACTTAAAGAAGTGTTCAGATCCTTTACTAAAGTATATATAAGAGTAGCCAAACCACAATGTAAAAAATACACAATTGAAGGTCTTGCATTCATAATCTTACTTAAAGCTCAAATTAGGCCATATTTGTGAAGGTGGAGATAAAAGAGTGTGAATATGCTAATGTTGCTCTGTAAATGCTGAATGTGAACAAAGGCAACTGTTTGCTAACACGTTAGTCACATCAACTTCATAAGGTGATGATGTCAGTGTTTATCCAAAAAAACACACAAATGCAGCTTTAAAGTACAAGTATTTACTGCAAAATGTACTCAAAGTACATATCCGTCAGCATTTTATTGGATTGGATTTGATTATTACCAAATATAACTGCTAGAGGTGGAGTTCATTTTTGTCTACTTTAGACTGTTGGTGTTTTAATCTGTAACAACTATTTTAATAGCTCATCACAGATTTTGTAAAACCAAATTACGCAAATGCAAATGACCTAGTATCAACAGCTGTCATGTAAATTGGTTTGGTTTTTTAGTTGTATTAGTTGCCTGTAGTGCACATAATTATATGTTTTACAGTGTCTCCTTGTATTGGATTTAAAAGCCTGTTGTTGCTGATACTTCTTTCTTAATAAGTGTATGTTTATACCAATGCTTTTGCTTTCCATTGTAAGGGTATGTTTGCAATCGGCTGGCTGGAACTGGGCGAGGCTGAGAGAGCTCAACGTTTACTTGAGAAGTGCTACAAAAACATCCAGGGGCCGTTCCAGGTGTCCTTCTGACTCACACAGCCACATAATGCTAGTAAATGCCTGTTTACTGGATATCCTGTGAATGTGTGATTGTCTCCCCTCACAGGTATGGAGTGAATCAGCAGATGGCTCTGGTGCAGTCAACTTTCTCACAGGGATGGGGGGATTCCTGCAAGCCGTGCTGTTTGGTTATACTGGCTTTAGGTCAGTTCACAATGAAAAACACCTCAATATGTACACAGCATGTAGGCAGCGATACAGAGAGTGACATGCTGTGTTTTTCTTCTAGAGTTCAGAAGGAATGCTTGGCCTTTTCCCCACTTCTTCCCAATGACATTTCTGAGCTCTGCGTCCGTGGTGTGAACTACCTGGGCAGTCAGATGGACTGGCTGCTGAGGAAAGATGAAGTTTGTATCATACTGAGGGAACAGGCCAACAGTGCTGGCAACATTAAGTCCTGTGATCTGCAGGTTGTCCTGAAGGCATCAGGAACTACAATCCCTCTAACGCCAGGTGATACACACACACACACAAGCAAAAATAGATTTTAGTTTTTAGTACAAGGATATTCATCCTTAAATGTGCTGCATATTAAAAAACACACTTAGTCTTCCAAACTACAGACAAATGGTGAATATGAAAATGATACAATACAAAATAATGATAACAACAGTAGTACATTAGTTAATAGGTATGGCACAGTATTTGAGTTACAAAGTAAGAAAGAGTGCAATAATGAGGAAAATTCAGTCTTAAACTGCATGCATGACATATTTTACAACTCCAGAAATGGCACCATCCCTCTGATCCAGGGAGAAAATACCTGCGAGAGCTCACACTCCCTCTTTGGTATCATACCTCCCATAATGCTTACAAAAATAGTGGCTCCAGAGTTGGTCAGTAATCGAAAGTGACATACCATTTGTCAGAATAAGACAATGTGATTTCAGTCGACTGTATGTTGGAGTGAATCTGGAGACTGTGGTGGCAGATGTTGCACACTGGAGGATGATAGGACGCTTCTGGTTTGCAAAACCAATTCATACTCAGAGGAATTCCGTTTCTCAATAATTTGCCAAGATGCTATTGATTAATACACTCCAGTGTAAACTCCACCCCAATCCATAATACATGATATATTTCAACAGAGGGAAGACCGAAAATGACCAAACAAATCCTCTACAAGCCTATTTGTTTGAATTCATGTGCATGTATTTTTCTGTTAATTAATATGTTGCATCAAGTCTCATGTGATTTTATTTAGTACTGTGTTATCTTCACTTTGCTCCTTGATTTCAGATCTCATATTTTTTAAATGGCACTGATGCAGTAACAGATTATCATTGATTTACTAATATACATCTATATTTTCAGGGAAGCCGGTTACTTTTCCTCGAGGGCCCGGGTGTGTTTGTAAACTGGTCTCGGCGTATTCCTGTTGGCCTCTCTGAAACAATGGCCATGACCCTCCTCATCATTTACCAGCAATTAAAAATATGTTGAGCAAGTTATTTCATATCTAACCTGCCGTTAAGTTGTATGTTTCCATTCACTCGAGCATTAGTAATCATGGACAAAATGTATGAAATTTTTAGTGTTATTTTCATGATATGCCATCGGTGTTATAAAACCAATGTTGTATTGTAAATGAGTTATATTCAAATAAAACTACATTTTGTGCAAAGCTTAATTGTCCCTTTTGCTTTCCATCTCTTGAGAATGTTCACCTTGGTGAGCTGGATCTAAAAAAACCTTTGTTGTTTGACTTAAAATATCATGTTTGATTCTGATATCCGGTGTCTTTGTTTAGCAGTCCTACAGTGTGCAGGAGAGGGTGTGACAAAGAACAGAAAAAAACGCTCATTTTTCTTACATAAAAACTGTTTGTGTCCCTCAAACTGAAATGACTAAAGAACGGGAGATAAAGCTGTCAAACATGTGTTTGAGTATCACAGACGGGGCGGCGCAAATCCTGCCAAATATCGGTTGGTTGATTTAAATCGAAAGTTACGAACGTAACTACGGTTCTATGAATCCTGGATGACCGCCAGAGGCAGTGCTTAACACTGGATGTATCCCGTCTCGCGCATGCGCAGGTCGAATATTTATATCAACAAAGTCACGTGTGACCTCGGATGACCACCGTCATCTATAAGTTCCGGTGTCATCCTGAGCTCAGTCCTATGGAATCTTCTCGCGAGTTCACGGGATTCCGAGTGACCAAGAACTCTGGCGGTCATCCAGGATTCATAGAACCGTAGTTACGTTCGTAACTTTCGTTCTATTTCATCCTTACTGACCGCCAGAGGCAGTGCTTAACACTGGATGACTTATACCAAAAGAGTCACGAGGAAGCACAGTAACTACCCCTTATAGCTCCGGCAGAGAAAATTGGCCAAGAACCCTCCCCAGTGGGTGAGGGGTGGCAACGTTAACTCTGTAGTGTTTGGTGAATGTGCTCGGTGATGCCCATGAGGCCGCCGCACATGTATCCCCCACAGGCACACCACTCAGGCTTGCCCTCGGTGTGGAGACACTCTTGGTAGTGACCCTTCACCCCGGATGGCCGAGCGCAGCCGCTCGCCTTGTATGTATCGGCAATGGCCTCCACTATCCAGTGGGACAGGTGCCGTTTTTCCTTTTTTTTCTTAAAAAGGAGCACAGCCCTTCTTAGGCTCACCATAACTGACTATGCAGGCGGTGGCTTCCATATAAGCTCTGAGGGCCCACACTGGGCACAGCAGCCTTGACCTCTCCTCTCCCGATGGGGGAGGGGGGGGTCAACTTTGCCAGCTGGATAGGCCGGTTTATATGTGAACGTATCCACCCCCTTGGGAGAAACACTGCCTTAGGCCAGAAAGTGACACCCAAGCCATCTGAGTTCCACCTCAGACATGATTCTTCCACTGATAGGGCATGCAGCTCGCCCCCACATTGAGCTGAATTGACAGCAAGGAGAAAACCGTCTTGCTGATAGCCATCTAGGCTCCGCCTGTGCCAGGGGTTCAAAAGGACAAGCATAAGCTGTCCAGTACCAAGGGTAGGTCCCATGCAGGGGAGACCGGCCCTTATCCAGGAGGGACTGTAGAAACTCAGTACAGCAGGCACGGGGCGCTGTACTGGGACCTTGTTCTGAGCCGCACACTAGTCGGAGAACAGCTTCCACCTGTTTCTTGTACTGCAGGCAGGAAGACCGCGCACTGGCATTCAGAATAGTCCGTCAGACTGGTTCTATGCAGCCACTCAGCATCCGGTCGGGCCCTCCCGTGACCCCTAATTGAAGGCGGCAGGGATTGGAATGCCAAATCCGACCCTCTAGTTGCGACAGGAGATCCCTCCTGTCGGGGAAGAACTCTGACAAGCTTACAGCAAAAGCAGAGGGAATGGTGGAAAGGCATAAAGAAGATCCTCTGGCGACGTGTGAGCCAGGGCATCTTGACCCAGAGGGCTGGTCCTCCGTCAGGGAGACCCAGTGGGGGCAGTGGGTCGACACGTCTGGATGCAGCCGCCACTCTCCCGGTGGAGGCTTGTAACGGAACAGGAAAACCACAACTTGTTCCATTCTCCTGGTGGGTACATTGCCCACAGGCTGGTCAGGCGGGGGGCCTCCCAAGTCAGAAGGCCACGGTGATCCCCGTAGCAACTTCTGCAGATTTGGTGCCCCATCGATAGTTCATGGGAAATCACAGCAGAGGTGCTGTCCACCGGACAAGCACATGCTTTCCCTTCAAACATGGAAGGAAGTGCTCGAGCGCTAGCTCTAGAACCTGGACCTGCGGTCTTTCAGCAGACAACTGCCCCCAGGCTGTCCTGTTCTGTCACCCTGCACCCCGCCTTGAGAGGCAGGTATCTGTTGTGACAATCTCCTGGTGGAATGGAACCGAGCCCCTGGGGCTCGGTTCCTGGGACACTGTTCGCCAGATATGCACTCCCTCCATGGGGATAGTGAATAGATGAATAGACACTGTTTCGATAATATTATTGCCCTGTATCTGTGCCACTTGGCATCCAAGTGAAGGCTGTTCAGCCATCCGCACTGGGGCGACAGACAGGCCCTCATAGGGCCACACTAATGAAGCTTATGCTCTGAGAAGGGCTCAGGTAGCTCCTCTCCCTGTTCACCTTGAGGCCCACCGGGCCACGTGAGAGAAGGCGAGCAGTGTCCTGTGGCGCCTGAAGCCGGGACGGCGCCTAGGTCAGCCAGTCTAAGTACGGCCGTATGTTCACGCCCTGCGATTGCAGGGGGAAAGGACAGCAGTAACACACTGTGGACACCCATGGGGAGATGGGAGAGTCCGAATGGAAGCACCCAGGACTGAAAGTTGTGGTGATGCACCATGGGAACAGGCGTCGATAGACGTGAACCACTCTCCCTTGGAAATCCGCTGATGGGAGAAAGAACCCCGACAGCCGGCCTGGAGACATCTCCTGGCACCCCTGCCGGGGGGGACGGGGACGTAAGTAGGGTTGTATAGGTAGCGGTCCGGCCTCTCAGCAGGACGCCGAGGCCTGTTGCGGCTACTAGGGTAAGCTGGAGGCTGAGAAAACGGCCTTGTGGGCCAAAAATGGGACCCCTAGGTCTGGGGGTGCAGGCATGTCCCTGCAAAGACCAGAGAACTGCTGCCTGGTCTGGCTAGCTCTAACAGTAGCCTGTACAGCAGCTGACTCGAACAGCTCACCAGGCTCCACTGGGACAGTATGGAGGGTCCTCCTACATGTCTCAGATAGGGGTGACTGCGCCAGCCAAACCTGGCGACGAGTCTGAACCAGCCACGTTCCCTCGATATGAGCGCAAACGCCTGCAATGAAGCATCACTGAGCAGAAGCGTCGAAGTAGCCCGCTGCAGAGAATCTGCGAGGGAAAGCCTGAGGTGGGAGAGGGAGTTGTCGATACGGTGCACAGCGCTGCTGTGTCCTAAGCCCTGGATAGCAGGTCATCTTTGACCCGACATTGGGTCGAGGGCACCTGGCATCGGGCCTCAGAATCTCCTCAGGGGAAACTGATGGACGCCATAGTCGTCTAACTGGCTGGCATACGTGCAAGGCCAGATTTGCCACCTCCTGCATGGTCTGATGTAAGGCGGGAGAGAGCCCTGGTGTCTCCACCATGCACGCAACTCCCTCAGATATTCCTCGGAGGGAGGAACAGAAAAGGTGGTGAGGGCGGGAAGGTGCCTGAAGAAGGCACTCACAGGTGGATGTTCCAGCTGCTGTGTATGCCCGGCGTGCAAGCGCCATACCAATGACCAGGGTAGGTTGGTCTGGATTCAGCTGCCCTGACAGGGGGAGGTAGACCTCCCGCATCAGGTGTTCCACTTCGGCCAGCCTAGCAGACCTTACTGCTCAAGGCGTGATGCCGCAGGTCCTGCCTGGGTTCTCCCTGCTAGGGCAAGAGGTCAGGGCCGTCCTCCGGCTGAAGAGGAGCTATACAGGTCCTACAGCCGGGAGAGTTGAACATGGCCGCGATTCTGGTGGAACCCTTGTCCCACTAGTTTATGCGGAATTCCAAATCAGTCCGAGCGGGAGCGCTCTGCTGAATGTTGAGAGAACAGGCAGGGGGCAGTCAGTGGCGAGTGATCCTTCGGACACTCTTCCCTTAGCCAGCCGCTGCGGATATTGGTGACCCACCAGTTAGCCTGAGCGAGAGCACTCTGCAACTGCGGAAACAGGTCAGGCAAAGTCCTTATAGTGAGAGGGGCGAGGACACTCTCTAAGCCCACTCTCTTCACTAAGATAGTTGCTGCAGATATTAGTGTCCCCCCAGTTAGCTTGAGCGAGAGCACTCTGTTACCGTAAAAAACGGACAAAACAGACCACAGTCCGTACAGTGAGAGGGGAGCGAGGACACTCTTCACTAAGATAGTTGCTGCCGATATTGGTGTCCCACCAGTTAGCTTGAGCGAGAGCACTCTGCCACTGTGGAAACAGGTCAGGCAAAGTCTTTATAGTGAGAGGGGCGAGGACACTCTTCACTAAACTAGTTGCTGCCGATATTGGTGTCCCACCAGTTAGCTTGAGCGAGAGCACTCTGCTACTGTGAAAAACGGACAAAAAGAACACAGTCCTTACAGTGAGAGGGGAGCGAGGACACTCTTCACTAAGACAGCTGCTGCAGATATTGGTGTCCCACCAGTTAGCTTGAGCGAGAGCACTCTGCTACTGTGGAACAGGTCAGGAAAACAGTTCTCCTAGTGAGAGGGGAGCGAGGACACTCTCTTCACTCGGATAGTTGCTGCAGATATTGGTGCCCCACCAGTTAGCTTGAGCGAGAGCACTCTGCTACTGTGAAAACGGACAAAAAAACCCACAGTCCTTACAGTGCGAGGACACTCTCCACTTGGACAGGTGCTGTAACTCTTGGTGTGCTACCAGTTAGCCTGAGCGAGGGCACTCTGCTAACTGATATCCGCTACCGATATGTCCATAATGTTTACAACAATCAATGGACACACCGAGTATTAGCTTAGTCTAGTTAGCCGGAGCGAACTCGACAGCCGTAATGCGTCAAAACCATCAATGGGCACAACCTCAATGTTGATTTAGTATAACTAGCATTCACCGAGTTAGCCTGAGCGAGCACATTCCGCTAACTGTGATCGTTGTAATGCTACAAAGTTGATGGCCACAGCCCCAGTACCAGCTTTGTTTATCTAGTTTCCCACTGAGTTAACCTGAGCGAGGACGCTCTGTTAACTGTGACAGCCGTAAGGATACAAAGTTGATGGCTACAGCCCCAGTATCAGCTGTGTTTAGCTAGTTTCCCACTGAGTTAACCTGAGCGAGGACGCTCTGTTAACTGTGACAGCTCTGTTAACTGTGACAGCCGTAAGGATACCAAGTTGATGGACGCAGTCCCAGTATCAGCTTTGTTTAGCTAGTTTCCCACTGAGTTAACCTGAGCGGGGACGCTCTGTTAACTGTGACAGCCGTAAGGTTTACAAAGTTTGATGGACGCAGTCCCAGCTAGCATCCAAGTTAGCCTGAGTGAAGACACTGCTAACTGCGAATTACGTCAGATGTAAAGATTAAATCTCCATGTACACAACGCCAATGCGGATCTAGTGTCTCACAAAGTTTGCCTGAGCAGGAACACTCTGCTAACTGTGATAGCCGTAACACTGTGAAGGGCGGGCCGACAGCGTAATTCTACGCTCTCGTTAGCGCGCCACTCGATTACTAGAGCGGAAGCGCTCTGCCAACCGTGGAACAAACAACTGTTATAGAAAACAATGTTAATCGATCTTACCGATTGCTGTCATCACGACTTAGCTGACCCTTATCAGACTGGTGACGACCGATGATAGGGGCGTCCACCAGTCCGGGGCTCGATGTCCGAACGGCGAACACACCGTTCCCTCCGAAGAGGGACAGCTCGTCGCAGCCTTTGGAGGGCGAGAGAACCGCAACTCCGACCGGTAGTCACAAGGCTACAGCGACGAGCTCTAATATGTCTTGATCGTAGACACATCCTTGTTTAAGCTACCATGGTAGCTAACCTGCGACGCGAGAAGAAAAAAGGGGACTGAGCTCAGGATGACACCGGAACTTATAGATGACGGTGGTCATCCGAGGTCACACGTGACTTTGTTGATATAAATATTCGACCTGCGCATGCGCGAGACGGGATACATCCAGTGTTAAGCACTGCCTCTGGCGGTCAGTAAGGATGAAATAGAACTGATCAACGCTGTAACTCCGCCCTAAACTTTTCATTGGGTTCGCTCGATCTGTCTTCACATGTTGGCGGTTTACCCGCCTCGAGCCATTGCTCTCTATTGTTCCGATCCGCAGGGCCCGCCCTTGCGGATAATCCTAAACAACAAATCGAACAACCCCTCTCTAACGTCACTGAGCTACGCCTTGTGATTGGCTGATAAAGTTTGAAACGGTTTCAGCGGGTCAGTGTCAGAGGACTGCGGTTAGGTTCAGGTTGTTTAGAGTTTACACATAATAACGCCGTTATTTTAGCACATTTACCTCCACCTCAGTATGCGATCGATTTAGCTGTTAAAACAAGCGGAGCAACGATCATCGGATTCCCCTTTCAGAGATTCAGACATCGAAGGTAACGCCATTTATTTTGACGTCCAAGACTAGTGTTAGCTAAATTAACGTTAGCTGACTAACATCGTAGCACGAGCCGTTTAAAACATTGCAAAGCAGTTATGAACTATAACATTGTTACCAACTAAGTTTGAATAACGTAACTCTTCCAGTACGTTAGTGGTTACCACAGTAAAAAAAGTTAGGTTAGCACGTTTTGGTGTTGCATGTTCGTTGTTCGTGTTTCATGTTAGCTAAGCTAACGGTTGTGTTGGGCTAATTTGACCACGCAGCTCATTTTAATAACAAAACTGTAAGCGTTTTCCTTTGTGGACCACATTGTTGTTGAATAGCTACTTTGTGCAACCCAACTCGACCGCGAGAATAGAAGACACTGCGCATGTGCACCATTTAGCTGCTTTTACACAGACGAGTGAAAAATGTATCTGATATGGTTATGCTAAAAGGAAAATAAAGACTGTTAAAACATGGACAGCTAGTTGAGTCTTTATGGCGACGCTTCAAATAATCATTGTTTACTTCCATCTCAAGTCTGATCCAGCTTCTCCTGGTTTAACAGTGCAATCTTTCCCTCAAGCCGTCAACATGAACACCGTCCGGTCATCTGTCCAGTCCCTCAAGCAACAATTAGATGGCAAATTAAAAGAGTTCACCAGTGAGATCGAGACTGACCACATGGTGTGGCTTGTGGAGATCCAACAAGAGGCCAACCGCATGTTTTCAGGGTAGGTTTGAAGGAATATAAAACATGTTTGCTCTATTATTTGTTTCCACAAGATTCGATCTTTAGAAATCAGTTTTGTCTCTAAAATTATCTTTACGGTTTTACAAGTGAAGCTGTTTCTTTATATTTCAGAGATTTCGTTGCTGAGCCAGAATTGATGCCAAAAACACCATCACAGAAAAGGCGCAGGAAGCGTATGTCCACGGGGCATCAAGAAGAACATCAAGCCAGACGAAGGTTTGTTGCTTTCATTAGTAAGTAAAAGTTTCACATTTTAATTGTGACGGGGTTTTAAAGTGTGCTTCTGACTCTTCCTGTCCAGATCTTCAAAGGGAAGGCGTAGTAACCTCCGTGGCCCCTCTGTCAAATCACTGAACTTCATCGCTGAGGAAGAGACCGTTCCCGACGCGTCCACCTCTGACGCCGGCTCTACTGCACGGCCCAAACGCACCACCCGTAAAAACAAACAAACGGTGTCTGAGGCGGCAGAGGATGCGAGCCAGTCATGTGGAAGTCTGAAGACCGTGGAGGAGCAGAACAAGAAGCCACAGGAGGAAGAGATGGCCAAAAATAACAAGGTGAACGATGCAGAAGACGAGCTGGACCTCGCCCCGTCCCCACCCACGATACCCTCGCCCGGGATCGTCGTCAGAATCTCTTCCTCGGACCAATTGGCTGCCGAGTGTGCTAAAGATCCGCTGCCTTCTCCCGGCCGCACAGCTGCTAAAATTGCAATCGCTGGCGCAGCGCGAAGCTCGCGGAGAAGCTCCGTGCGATGCTCCCTCAAGCTGCGTCACTCGCTGGCCGGTCTACGGCACAGTATGACTCAGGAGTCTGTGCGCCGTGCCTCGCGCCGCTCCATGCTTAAGAGGAAGGTGGCTCGCATGGGCAACTCCACATGTAGCAGCAATGTTGATGGTGAGAAATGACCCGTATTTGGTTTATAATAACAAAATACCAACCATTAGACATCACACTCTGTTGTTAATCTGGATATCATGTTTGTGGTTGCAGATGACTCTTGTGTGGACTCTGCAGAGGACAGAGCAGTGTGAGTAATGACTGACATTTGTCTGTGTGTATAGGTGATTATATTGTCTTAATGGTAAAAAAAATCATGTGTTTGAATCTATAATTTAAACTATTGGTAACGGTGACTGGTTAATTACTCAGTCACACGTGACTGTACATGAATTGAATGTTCTTTATATGTTTTTAAATGTCTTCACTGCTGTAGCTTGTTACCGGTAGATGTAAGTGCAGACTCTGAGGATAATGCTGCAGCTGAAGAATGGACGGAAACGCCGGAGGTATGAATACATGTCTTTGTCTGTTTAAGTGTGAAACTCATTTAATTTGTATTTGTTATTCAACTAATGTCTTTGTTTTGCTTTTATTTTTTTTGTGAAACAAATGTAGCTCCAGATTAACCAGAGCTTCCGTCCATCTGTTGGACGCATCACTCGATCTGTGGCTGCAAACTCTGCCACACTGGCCCCCCCGTCAACAGTCAACACTCTCAACAAGAGAACAGGTGTGGAAACTGAGCATTTCATATATATATTTTTGATGAATTCGATTTTGTTTGATTTGTTGTTGAACATAAACGTGAATTGATATGTAATGGTACTTGTGTGTGCTAAATACATGTTTGTTTGTGTTTCAGTTATTGAGAAGCAGCTGACTTCCCAGTCAGGTCGCATGTGAGTGCTGTGTGTGTGTTGCACTTAATAACTGCACTGGTTAACCTGTTGTTAAATCAATTCTTGTGTGTCTGTGAGAAGGTCACGCCAGAGTACCAAACGCAAAGCACCAGATACTGTCGTGGAAAGTCCCACAAAGACGCCCTCTCCTCCCAAGAAAAGTCAAAGTGTAAGATGGAAGAAAAAAAGAGGTTTTGCCAAGTGTGAGATGCTGATGACTCCAACTTCCCTCTGCCGGACTGCTGTCATGAAGTCCTTCATTAGACCAGTCACTCCTCTGAGGATTGACCCCAAGGTAAGCTGTACACCTCAACTCTGTCATACACTGGTAGCAGGCTGAGCTGGACAAAACACACTAGTTCAGTGAAGAAAGCATCAGATTTTGATCTGCTTTATTATCGCCGATACGATCCATTAAAACTAGAGCCGACACCGTCTCGTTGTTTGGCTGATATGATCTTGTCCAACCAAATTCTGTTTGGTCGAACAATCACTAGTTTTACTTTAAAGGCGCAGGATACAAGAGTGGGGGCATTTTGACTGCCTCTCAATGATTCTCAGGACTGCGATGCCTGAGCTCGTAGCTAACGGTGTTTACCAGAGGGGCAACCGGAGGGTGGGTGCTCTGCGGGACGGCGTTGTGGGGGTATCAATATTTCTAATAGCTTTTTTTTTTAACATGCAGATCCCAATCGATTGGTTGAGGTGTAGGTAGAATTTCAGTCGATTAAGATTATCTTTGACTGCAGTCGTAATTAAAATGTGTTTGGATTTGCGGCGATACCGGACACATCTCTTACTGTAAACGCATTAGCTAAACACGCGTGTTGTATTGCAGTGAATTGAAAACACATTGTTTTATACGTGCATAACTCTCCTTGGGAACTGAATTACAATCTCAGTTGTGTCTCCTGAAGCCCAAATCTTGTTGGACAATAAACTAGGAAAACGTGTTACAAATTGAATTGCAATTGTTTTTGAAATATTGTGGCTGACATCCTCTTTTGTTTGGATGTGTTTTCTCTCCTCAGTTGAGCGTTGGTATAGTGGTAAGTGTAGTGTGGAAGTACTGACTGTTTGTGGGCATTCTGTGGTGTCTAACATCCCATAGTGGACCTTGATTCAATGTCTCCTCATGTAACATGCACCTTAGATGAGCCGCTTTCAACAACCCAAACGGCATGTGTTAGTTAGTCGATGGTGTCTCTGAACTTTTGAACCAACAATCCTATAAAACAGCTTTGGTAGCTTCACCGTTTGACTTTGTAAAATGAATTTAATCCGAAGTAAAAATCCATCTGAACCAGACGCCGTGACACTATTTGTTCTTAAAACTCGTGTCAGCGGATTGTGATTTATTGGGTGAGAAGATCACACTGGAATTAATGTCTTTGTCCACTTTTTGGGGTTTGGGTCTTGTTGTACAAATGATTTGTTCTCGTGATCACATGACATCCAGCTACACTTGTCGTAGTGTACAGAGTGTCTGACTCTGTTTCTCTGCTTTGTGTCAAATAAACAATTTAAATAAATAGAAACCGGAGACATGATGGTAGCAAACTATTGCTTTGTGATATAGCTTGTTTAAAAATAGACACAAGATCTGTCTTCTTGCGTATCACTCATCCGTTAACAGCCGTCTTTAAAGAGCGCTTCTTATTTTAACGGCAACTTCCAGCGCGGCCTTTCTCTACACTTGCTCTGTTGAATTGTCTGCACAGAGACTAATGGTCACAGTCCAGCAGTGTGAGCACAAACTTCTTTAAGTCGGTGGAAATAAATCAGTCTGTCACGGTGGATTTTTGCTTCACTGGTATGGTGATCTTTTTCCACATGCATGCGCTCCACCTGCTCCTTGTATTCCTTTGACATTTGCTGCCTATTAACAATGTGTTAGAATTAGTTGATTTCTGACAACACACATTTCCTTAAACCTTGTCTTCTCTTTTCTCAGAGGAAGGAGCGTTACAAACTGGAAGCACTTAAGAAGAAGCAGGAGCTGGAGGAAGAAAGGATGAAGAAAATGGATGAGGAGAAGAAAAGGAAACAAGACAATCTCAAAAGGTTAACGCTCCACATCTTTACTCCCTCTGACTGAACCGTAGTTTGTTCTTGTGCTTCAA
The DNA here is from genome assembly GCF_949748355.1 of Melanostigma gelatinosum. Classification (NCBI taxonomy): domain Eukaryota; kingdom Metazoa; phylum Chordata; class Actinopteri; order Perciformes; family Zoarcidae; genus Melanostigma; species Melanostigma gelatinosum. The sequence goes on along the minus strand of NC_136634.1, from coordinate 31,847,322 downwards.
CTTTTAATTTTTGTGGTCCAGGAAGAGAGATGAGAGGCTGAGAAGAGTGTTTGAGGCCAAAGTAAAAGAAGAGCAGCGGGAGGTGGAGAAGAAAAAGAAGATTGAGCAAAAGATGGCTCAGATTGATGAGAAGAATGATAAGGTATTTGGCAACTTCACTCTATTTGTTCACCTCCAAAAAAGATTGAACCCCATATCTAACATTTGGTGTTGGGTCTCTTGGTGCAGCGTCTGGCAGACGACAAGGCCAAAAAGAAGGAGGCCATTAAACGTCAAGACGACCTGGAGCAGAAGAGGAAGTTGGAGGAAGACTCTAAAAGGAAGAAGATTCAGCAAGCGGTGAGACGGCGCCGTCTTATTCATTCCTGTCATTTGTGTTGGGCTTAGTTTGGTGCCGTATATCAAGTCTGTGTGACTGCAAAGAATTTAGCTGAGAACTACATGGCGCATAGCAGGCTGTCGCATTGTGACCGTTTAGGTGCATTTTTCGAGACGTTGCAACAAAATGTTCAGTTTGTGTCCAAAGTACAACTTTTCATCTTGTCATGTAGCGGGAAGTTTTTTTTCTTCTTTTTTTTATTTTTTATAAAGTAACATAATCTTCGGTTTGCAATCAGCCTTTTTTTTAAATGTTGTACGCGTTTTGTTTTAACTCCAGGAGGAAGAGAAGCGGCAGCAGGAGTTACTGGCTAAGAAGGCCGAGGAGGAGGACCAGCGAGCTCGTAAGCTGGCTGAAGCTCGCCGAGCGCTGGAGCTGGAGAGAGAGCGCCTAGCTGCTGCTGAAAGGTTATTGGTGGCCTTCAATACTCCTATCAATAGTACCATACCAGCTGCTTTATACACCAAGTAATCTGATTAGCTTTTCAACACGGTAAAGGTGGATTAAACTGAAAGCTGCATTGGTGAAAGCAATAAAACAGTTCCTGACTTAATGTCTGTTTTTCAGGGAGCGAGTGGAAAAAGAAAAAGCTCTTGCTCTGCAGCAGGAAGTGGAGAGAGCAGCGAAAGAGAAAGAGAGGCGAGAACTGGAGGAGAAAAGAAAGGCACGTTTGAAAAGACTGGTGAGAAATTGAATGTCTTAAACGCGTGTCAAACGGTGTTTGATTTAGCAGCCCAAAAAAAAATGGAAAACACTGACTTCTGTTCCACTAGGAGGAGGAGCGGAGATTAGCTGCAGAAGAGAAAGCTGCCAAAGAGCGAGAAGCTGCTGCTCAAAAGGCCGCTTCTGCAAAGGTAAACCAACAGGGGGACATTTACTTTACTTTAGGTACACCTGCAAACAAAATGGAAAACACTGACTTCTGAGAACTGTCCAATAAAACAGATGTTCTACTGACTGCCAAAGAGCAACATAATCTGATGGTAGAAAAGAGCTTTAAAAGCAAGAAAGTGTAGAAATGTATATGTCTCTGGTCAGGGTAACTTCACATCTGGAAAGATTCCTCAATACCTTTTACCTCTTATCGAAATGTTCTTCATGATATTTCTAGCCTATCTCCACAGTGCTGTCAGCATTAAAGAAGGGCACAGAATGCAGTAGTGGTGCCCTTTCTTAATAGATAGCGTATGTTAAGGAAAATGTCAGCTGAAACATCTGGCCATCGGCAGGCTAATTGTCAAAATACATCTAATTCCTGGAAAACCCCATAATGAAATTAAAAACTGTTTGAAATTTGCCGAATGTTTTGGCTAGGGGTGTCACGGATCACGTTCGGTTCGGATCACGGTTCAGGAGTTCAGATAATTTTTCGGATCAGCAAAGAAAAGGGGAGGAGTCAAATGTAACTTTGCTTTCCATTTATTAAGTAGATAAGTACAAGAACACTGAAAGCAAAAAACTTTGGGCTATAGCCTCTCATAAAAACAAAAATATTGATGGTATCCAAAATGAAATAAATAAAACTCAACTCTGTTTAAGTGAAACATGAATTATGTTGACTTGATACCCTCTTCTTTTAGTCAATACTGAAAGAAAAAAAACTGCAAATGTCTACAGCGTGAAAAAGAAAGCAGAGCAGACCGGCGCTGGCTTACACTGTTAACTGAACTGAACTGCGAGGCAACAATTTGTCTATATTTACTTCCTTCCATTCAAATACACTGCAATAAACGTGGAATGTCTACCGTTCCTATGAAATGATCTACAATGTTAAATTTTTCTTCAAAAAGATGAGACTGTCTACATTCTCTGGGGAGAGGGTAGAGCTTTTTGCAGTCACTATGCCCCCTGCTGTGGAGAACACCCTCTCACTAGGCACTGAAGTGCCAGGTACAGCGAGGTCGCGTCTTGCCATCATGGCAGTGTGAGGGTATTTACACTGATTGCTTTTCCGCCATGCCAGCAGATCACCCCCCACTGGAATGCCAGTTGCTGCCTTGTAGAGTGCCACTTCCTCTGTGATCGTGTTGGCAAAGGTGTGGCGGTCATCATCCTTGCTCGCAAAGGTCTCTCCAAAAAGCTCCTCTATGGCTGACTTCTTCTGTGGAGGAGATGCCTCTGAGTCTGGTCCTGTCAATGCGTGCTCTGTGGCTTGACCCTGCACTTACTTGATCTGTAAAACTAATTATCTCATGTTTCATGAAACTATAATTGGGATGACTACAATGAAATAAATCGCTCTCATTCATTTTTTTGTTACCTCTTCAGTGGCCATAATCTCAGTGGAGAGATCATTGTATGTTCTCAAGCATAGGGCAGGGTCTAGGTGAGACAGGGACTTAAACCTTGGATCTAGTGCAGTAGATCTATGAAGGTAGTCTTGTAGATTAGGGGGGGCCATGTATCTGGGGTTCAGGTCCCCTCTAATGGCAGCCTTCACATCTCTAGTGACTGTGCAGTCATCCTCACTTGGGGCCATGGATTTCAGAGGTAGGATCATGGACACAGATGGTGTAGTTTCAGTGCTCAATAGGGTTGTAATGGTTTTGAGGGGTTTGAGCACCTGGAGGACATCCTCTGCAATTTTCACGTCAGCATCGGACAAGGTGACGATGTTTCTGATATTTTTCTTCAGCGTCTTGTCTGTCAGTGCAGAGTAAATAGCTGCCTGCTGCTCAAGATAACGCTCCAGCATGTCATAAGTGTAGTTCCATCTTGTTGGGACATCATGTATGAGCTTGTGGGACGGTAGCTGTAGCATTTCTTGCTTGGTCTGAAGCACATGAGTGGCTGTTGTGCTTCGGTGGAAAAATGAAACTACTTTCCTGATTCTCCCAAGGAGGCGGTCCATCTGGTTCACTGAGATTCCCCTTTGTGATGCTAAATTGATCACATGTGCAAAACAAGGTAGCTGTGGTCCCAGTCCAGCTTCTATGACTGCATTTGTTTGGTTCCTGGCATTATCTGTGGTGACTGGAATATTGCTTTTGGAATATAGCTTCCACTCTGCTACTGCTTCTGTCAGCACTTGTGCCAGGTTTGTGGCTGTGTGACTCTCACAGCAGCACCGGACTATGAATCTCCCACTCCGCCGTGATGAAGTGAGCGGTCAGTCACGTAGCTCTCCGTTGCCCTGGAGGTCCACCCGTCTTTGGTGAGGGCAACAAAGGATGCCTTGGATAACTCGTCTTGATCTTTTCGTCTTCATATAGGCCTGGAACGATCTTCCCACTGAAGTGGTTGCGTGAGGGGACTTCGTAACGTGGCTCAAGCACTTTAAGCATATTCTGAAATCCTTTGTTTTCTACCACTGAGTATGGCCTCATGTCCGCAGCAATAAAGACCCCACTTGATGCTGTAATGGCTTTAGCCCGGTCTGACTCTGCCACAAACTGTTTCTTAAATGCTGCGAGGATACCTTGTTGCTGCGGCTTTCCCGCCGTCGCTGATAGACCAGGATGGTGGCGCTTCAAATGTGTGGCCATGCTCGATGTATTGCCGTGTTCGTATGGCTTTCTTTGTAAACAATGCCTATGTACCGTAATGGTTTTGTCTACCACCCATACCCCGTCATTATAATTTACAGGGAAGCCAAAATGCTCCCAAACTGATCCGTGACACCACTAGTTTTGGCTTAATTGAAAGCTTTCTGTTCCACTAGGAGGAGCGGCGATTAGCTGCAGAAGAGAAAGCTGCAGAAGAGCAAGAAGCTGCTGCTCAAAAGGCCGCTTCTGCAAAGGTAAACCAACAGGGGGACATTTACTTTAGGTACACCTGCAAACGTTGACACAAAGACTTGAATCGATTCTATCCCCAGTGGAGTCACATGTACCTCTTGATTGTCCCCTCTGTAGGCGGCTTCTTGCCTGAATGTGACTGTGGATATCGAGGTAAGAATCTACACTGGCTACATTTGGACTTGATCCCACTCATTGAATAACTGCTTCATAGCGTTTAATATTCTAAAATCAGCAAGAAACCTGTAGGCAACAGTGAAGGGCATATTTACCACTTTTCCGAATTCTTGCAGCACTCTGTAATGGGCCCGCCTGTAGGAAATGGTGCTGACCTCAATAAGACAGTGGATTTTGTGGTAAGTTTAAATAATGCGTTCTTGGCGGATGTTTTGAATCTGTTCCTGTCTTTGAACACTATGGAAACGTGTGTTTTATCCTCTGCAGCGATCGCCACAATCGTACTCCATCACTCCAAAGGCCGGCAACAAACCGTTGCCCAAATTTGGGGACGATTACGGGATGGACCAAAACAGTGACGACTCCACTGATGACGAGTCTGCCCCAAGGAAGCCCGTTCCATCCTGGGCAGAGGGTAGGCATGATTTAATATCACGGTCATTTATTATGATGATCAACCTATTTACCTCGCCTTCTGTAGCGTTGTTTATAATTCACTTTAGTAATATTTTTTTGTAATGCACGAAGCTGAAATTTACCAAGTCCTCTGTTGTCCAATCATAGTTTAACACCCATAGCTAGGCCCCGCAGGCCTACTGAGGTCAGTCAATTGTAATATTGTGACTTGTTCCAAATTGAGTTAATTCCACTAATACTTTTTACCAGACTTATTTTGGGTTTGCACAGTGTGACGTCAGTCTCATGCGTCGTCTTAAATCACAACATTGTCTTTAATTTGTTCCCCTCCAGCTCGCAATCTGCAGCACAACATGATGAAGCAGTACTTCAACCCTCCTGATCTAGACTCTCTCTTTGGAACAATTGCGCCACCAAAACTGGAAAATATCTTTTACAAGAGCAAGCCTCGTTATTTCAAACGGACCAGCTCGGCTGTGTGGCACTCTCCTCCCTTTGGAGGCAAGTGATGTCTGTACACTGCTGCAGATACACATATTATATTACTGTATAAAGTTTAATCTTTGTTTTAATGTCTGTTTATGTTGTAAATTATAATAAAATGGTTGAACAAAAAAAAAAAAGAAATCTTGTGTAGGTTTTTAGATTTGATTATTTGTGAAGCCTAATAAAAGCTTATTCAGCGCAACATTTTATTCGCTGTAAAGGCCAGTGCACACTTACACATTATTTTACCTGATTCAGATTGGCTCTTTTTTTTTGGCCCACTGCTTTTTGTGTCCCTTTAAATTTGGAGATTACTAAAACAAAATGTCTTTATTCACAGGCATTCTATTTCAATAGGGATGATAAATCCCTCCCACATTTTGTAAAGTTCTTCCATACACCGTCCAAGTCCTCTGCTATTGAATTTCACATTTTTCAAATATGATCCACATTTAGCTTATGCATAACGATATTGTTCCAGCAGAAATGCATCGGTTCTCTATTTGTTATGTGTACATCGTTTCCTTATATAATCCAATAAAAATAGTAAGTAATTTCAAGACTACACTTTTTTTTTATTAAAAAAATTAACTAAACATGAAATGCATATGATTTATTAAAGAGTGCACTGATGGAAACAATGCTGAAAAGACTAGAATATACACATTTTCCTGTCGAGTTTCAGACCTAACTAGTTTCTTATTTTTCCTTCACATGTTGAGGGTTAAATCTCTTACAAGTAGGTTAATTGTTCTATAACAGTTTAACAAAGTAGAGCCTAACTACTGTGTTTGCAACACATACGTATCTATTGTGTGTAGGGCTCCAGATGACTAATACAGTTCAGATGTAACATGAATTCGTGCGCGTTTGTGTGAAATACTTTGAATGCCACATCTATACAAAACCCACGGTCTGTCACACCTTGTGTTCTCATTCTTGCTCCTTCCCTCCTGCCGCCTTCTTCACGCCACCGTCCACCAAAACGCCCAGCAGCTCTCCTTCAGCCAATGAGATTCCTGAGTCATTGGGCGAGTGTTGCTGATTGGTTTCTTGCTGCGATGGCGCCGAAGTGGAAACGGTGTCCATGTTGTTGCTCAGCCCACCATTGGTGCCCCCGTTGCTTGATCTCATGTTGGTGCTGAAATTCCCATGGCTACTAAAATGAGTGTGACTTGTACCGTTGCAGAGACTTCCCGTCACGTTGGTGCTTGTTGCATTAATGCTGCCAGAGCTGCTGTTGGGATTATGGGGATTTGTAGCTGCTGTTCGGGAAGGAGGAGTGAACGAGAACGCCCGTTCTCCTCCGCTTCCTGCAGTCAGAGCACTCGGGGGCCCGGGCTGGCTGTCAGCTGAGGGGAGGGTGTCCAGAGTAAGGCGCGGTGGTGGAGGGCGGCGAGACAGCAGGCCGTGTTCAGGTCTGTGTTCAGGTCTGAGTTCAGGCGGAGGGTCTGGGAACGAGAACATAGGGGCACTCTGGACCTCGCCATCCTCACTCAGCCAGGGGAAAGCAGAGGACGGCGGTGGGGGGACGTGGTTGGGGGTGTCGGGGGGCAGCGGCTGTGAGCCCGCCATCTGAGGAGCCAGGGAGCTGCAGCTGCGGTTCCACTCGTTCTGAGTTCGCCGGGCAGGTCGAGGGCGAGGCACCGCGGGGGGCACACAGTGGATGGGTGTTTGTGGGCAGCTGTAGAAACCCGGTCTCTCATTCAGGGGCATGGTGGAGAAGGCATAGTCTGGATCTCGCTCGTGGTTCAGAGGCTGGCGGCTTTGCGGTGGAGTCAATGAGGCCTCTGGGTGCAGGTAAAGAGGGAAGCGGCTCAGTGGCGCTCCAGGGCGGCGGCGCAGCAGAGAGACGCGGGAGGAGCGAGGAAAGTTAGGGGACTGGACACCGAGGACACGACCCAGCCCTCCGAGCAGCGGGGTGGAGTAGTTGGCTTCCTCGTGTTCTTTAATTTGCTCCAGATTGGACTGAAACTCCATCTCCTCCTTGGGAACACTAGTTCAGATGAAATAAGTGGTTATATGGTTGGGAGAGTATTTCTCGGTATTTAGAATTGTCTGCCAGAAAGTAAAAACATTACTGAACCTGATATCCAGGGCTGAGCCCATGAAGGAGGGTTTGCGATGTTCAGCGCTGGCAGCAGTGTAGGGAGGCTGAGGTTCACACTCATTCCAGTACATATCCCTCTCCACCAGCGGCAGGCTGTCGTACATCTCGTCCACCGACAGCAAGGACACCTGAGAGACAAATCAAAACAGGAAGAATAAGACCGCCTCTGTCTGCGGCTGATGTGAAAGTGGCAAATAGTTTGAATCCAAACCTGTAAATTGCGATCGACGAGCCAGTTGGTTTCAAAGTCGTCGTCGTCTTCTCCAAAAGGATTGATGAGTTGCTCAGCCACCTGAGACCACGAGCAGAAAGACACCACAATACAGCTCGGCAGGACAAATGAAGAGCATTTCTTGTGCAGCATCAGCGTGACTTGAACCTCACCTTCAGCCAGCCAACATAGAAGAAGAACTGCAGCAGGGTGAACACGGGCAGGTAGAAGTCCAGATCGTGACCGGAGTAGCCTTGAGCTGGATCCAAGAACTGACGACCGATCAGACAAGCCAGGAAGAAGCTGTAGACCGCCACTGTGGCCACCTGGTTAAAAAACACGAGTCACGCGTGTTTCACAACTCCCTTTGAGGAAACGGTCTCTTGTCAAGTCTTTGCATTATTGTTGTGCACTCATTGTGTTTTGCTTGGTCAGATTTCTAATTTGACAAACTGAGTTAATGATTTTAGGTCCACGATGACTCGGATTAGAGTGACACACTAAATGTCATTCTCTATCGCCCACCAGCAGCCTAATATAAGCTCTACATCGCCATTAGCAGTGTTATCTCTTTTTAGACACCTAATCATTGCACATTTATCACAACACAAGAACTGTTCATTCAATTTGTTCAATCGCAAATGCATCTACGATATTTCAGTTACAACACAGTATATCAACAAAACCTGAGTGTAGACAAGAGGCAGGCTGATCCAGTCGTAACCATACAGCTTCATGCACTTTGCCCGTAAACTGTTCAACTCCTGAACAGAGGGAAAAAAGCAGAACAGCCAAATGAGGGGGGGGGGAGCAATTTTAAAAAATGTTTCAGAACGTGATGATGTTCAACTCTTTCGGCCTGCAGACAGATGCACTTGATGACCTACAGTGAGAATGGCTGTGAGAGCCACGTCGTTGTTGATGCGACCCTCAATCCGAGCCCTCAGAGCCAGGCTGACGAACCACATGCAGGGAACCCAGAACTTGTTGTGAGGAGAGCGCAAGTCCTCCAGGTGCCTCAGCTCATCGGACGTCATCAAACCTGAGAGACACAAACACGGCATGGAAATAAAGGAATGACACGAAGAGACAAAGCATTTAAGACGTTTGTTTCCATGTTTGTAGTTCTTTACTCAGCCGTTACATCAGTAGCATGTAGCATACAAATAGTTCAACCACATCAGATGGAAACACACTGAGTCTCAACCGGTTCCATGCTGGACCACCTTACACAGTTTTCTTCTTTTTTCTTCTTCTTTTAAATAGTGCAAACAGATTCAGCAGATTTTGATGTTGTTGTCTTATGACTGGTACCAGCGACAGTGAGTTTTGGTGGTTTCGTGGCCACGTTGTACCTGCCCGCACCACATGCTCCATGGTGGGGAACCTCTTGTAGACGGCCGTGCTGACGGAGCGGTAGATGAGCACACCAGAGAGGTTGGCGTATCGCATCAGAGTCCGTCGGGTCAGCCTGGAGGCCTCGTCTGTTCCCCGAACATGACCACCCACTAATGCTGCCAAGCGGTCCGGCCAGGGGACATTCTCAAACTGGCCCCACCAACGGGACACAACCAAGGTGACATAGAAGCCTGGCAAAAAAAAAAAGAACATTGCAAGTACAGAAGTGCATGCCAACCTCCTGTGATCGTTTCCAGGAGAATGGTCTTAGATTGAGATGTAGATCCATGAAACAGTCAGCCTCAACTCACCCAGCACAAAAGACACCGGGATGAGCTCTGCATAGCGGTCACAGTATATCGACAGCTTCTCAAACAGCCTCTTCTGGTCATCGGTAAGCACAAACCTGGTGAAGGAAACATCTATTGAGCCCATTACAACTAAAACACAGGGAGGTGAGCCCTGTGACACTTTCTGGTCCAACATACAACATCCCAAATGAATCCGTTTTTGCATAAAACTTTTCTTATTACATCAATTTTTGTATGTTGTTGTATCACAAACAAGAAACATTTACTGCTAAAGTAACACACCAACTTATCCTATTAAAACAAAAAATGTGTTCTCATTGTAACATAGGCATGTTGTAATGACTTCCATATGTTATCAAAATGAGAAAATTGTCTGTTTTAATAAAGTAAAGCCATTTAATAAAAAACTGAAAAACTCTTGTGTAGAACATGAAGTGGATCTCAAAATTAAAATGAGAACATTGCATTGTTCAGCCATGTTTAGAGCCGCTGAGAGGCAACAGAAATGCTCTCAATCTCGTAGACATAGCGCCTTTAAGTAACGCTGCCACTGGAGCGGATAAATCGGTCCGGGTTCTGATATTAGCCGATACTTATCGTCAATATCGGGCGTATATATCGGCCGATAAGTAACACAAAATTTCAGTACAGAAATGCCAAAGAAATAATTATTATTATTTAGAAACCGTGTCTCTGTTACGTAGTTTGAAGTTTCAACTACAGAATGTCCTCCTTAGTACCTCGGTCACACTTCTTCAATGAACTAAATCTAAGTGACCCGTAACAAAGATGTTTAGGTAAAAAAAAATATAGAAGATTGAAGTTCTGCTATGAGAGTACCTATAAACAATGCTGAAGAAGTAGTAGAGAAGAGTGAAGATGATGAGCTCTCTATAGAGCAGTTTATAAATGCTGCCCTTCCAACGCAGAAGCAGGTGAAAGAAGGTCCCCAGACCTGCATCGGCAACCCTGCGAGAGTACGTTACAGTCATTGCTGCTTGCTGGCCAACTTGCTGGGTGACTGTGTTGTGACATGAAGCAAACCAGTGTGGCTGTGTTCTCTGTGCTTCGTCTCAGCTCAACGTCAGCGATCAGCCTGGATCTCATAAGGCCAGTTTGGTCACAAATCTAAAATGATAAAGTAAAAAAAAAACATATATTTTCTCTACGTACTCTTTAATCCATATGTTTGGTTTCTCTTAATCAACTGATACTGATTTTCCATTTTTCTGCACATTTAAATAACCATTTCAAATAATATTTTCCCTTATTTCATAGATCTGAAATACACCAATACATCTGAGGAGATGTTCGCGGGGCTACAACAGGCAAATGCAACATGCGAGGGCCTCAAACACAAAGCTGTGAAGTTTTTACCTACCACGCAACATGAAAACGTCTGTCCATCGGAGTCACTGTGGCCCGAGATGTGTAGCCGCAGCGTTCGTTGGAATGATGTTGGGGAAAAAAAGGAAGCCGGAAAGAAAAAGAGAGCAGGGGACTCCTACACCTCCGGTCACTTGATGTGTTAATCTGCTTCAGCAACAAAGCTGCATTGTGAGGCCAGGTCCTGTTAATCTGAACAAATCTGAGGACAGCAGAGCGCCCACACTGCCACAAATTGGTTGCTGAAAGGCACGAGTGCTGAGTAGTTGTGTTGACATTTTTGAAATATAACTCTATGAAAGCAGTTTACTCAAGGTGGAACACCCAGTTAACTATCTCTGGCTTTTGGTGAACACACAACCTGTTTGAACGTATTCTCATTTCTTGATTTCAGTTCACACCTATACAGGGAACATTGATTCATTTTGTGTCATTCGGTTTTTCCTCATGGAAACCTCTTGATCAGGTGAGACTGTGTGTCGTCGTCGTCCCCCCCCCCCCCTCTCTCTCTGCTGGAAGAAATGTGTACAGCTGTACTCTAACTGGCCAGAGGGTGTTAGTGATTAACCCTTCCTGTCTAACCAGGAGACCAAAAAGCAGAGAGAAGTGCGGACAGAGTTCAATCTTGAGATTATTAAAGCACGATTTCAGCTGTTTTGACAGATTTGTGATGCTCCTGCAACGACTAGAGATCAATTTTGAACACTTTGGTGAGTATGTTCTGTGCATTTTTGCTGTCCTTAAATCATCCTGGATTAAGTTTCTCGCAGCTTCTCGTGTATGATACTGTCCTAACTTAAGTTGAAGTAATGTTTACACTGGATATCTCACAAAGAAACACATTCCTTGAGCATGAGAACCGGCAAATAAAAGAGCCTGAGCTCCTCTGGCACGTGTGTAAGTTATTCAAACACTGCAGAGGTCTTGACTCGTCCACTGGCTACTGAACGACTTTGACTGTGAGGTTTATTGAGTGAAACTTTTTTAGTTTTCGTGTGATTCCAAATTCCAGGATGAAACTCTTTCTCTTCTGAATTGTCTGTGCTTGGCACCCGCAGGTATATCAGGATCACTAAACACCACTAAAAGCATTTGACAAACTGATTGTAACCTCAGTGGAGACGTCTACAAGTTCCCGAGGAGCCTGAGAGAGACATGGATGCTTTTGAGGGAATTCACAGCGTCCAGATTTCCTCATCTCCCCCGTCTTCAACGGCAGCCAGTCCAGGATATGAAGTCGTCAGAGCAGGGAGATCTGGAATAGCAGTGTATTCCTCTGCAGTGTTCTTCGGCACATCTGATGCCCTGGGACCGCCAGCCGCCAGACACAAGTACAGCAGGGAAGCCGAGGAGGAAGGCTGCATGGTTGGACGGTGAGTGTCAAAAGATGAGTTTGATTTGACCTGTATGGGCGGAACACGATTGGTTTAAATTTTATTTTTTAAGCGTCGTTTTAGATCGTTTCACTTCTGACGAGCTCCCTGTAAAGCTGAGCACAATGGCGGTAAAGGATTCAAGTGTTTCCCTCTCTGCCTTGTTGGTACCACCTTTAGATACAGACGAGATGATTATCTTATGTAGCCAACAAGTACAACAAAACTTCCCACATGTGGTTCAATTAGACATGATGTGAAGTGGAACATCGTGAAGATTGATTCTTTTAGAATGGTGTCCATCACATTTAGGTAGCAGCCATGTGGTGAAGTCAAATGACTACATATGTAAACTATGTAGTTATTACTTTAACTCCAACAACACATGATGTCGTCTAAGGCTTGTTTCGCATGAAGTCTTATTCTGCATTACAGCCATCAGACTCCATGCAGCACGTTCAGCACACATTCAGGTTTTCAGTCCGTGGGTCTCCTGCAGGTCAGATCAGGATTTGTTTCAATTGTATTTTTGTTGCTTTATTAGAGGGTACAGTGGAGAGCTGACAGGAAATGAGGGACGAGAAAGAGATGAAGGATGATGTGAAACAAAGGCCTCTGGCTGTAGGCAACAGATAAATTATAATATATTTTGTGCTTTTAGTTTTAGTGATGCTGCATGATTGCACTACATCTTTTTTATTTTATGTGTATTATCAAGGAATTAGTTTGCAAAAATAAAACATGGAAACGATAGAAACCATTTATTTTAAACGATACATTTACTCTGTAGGCTGGACCTCCAATTGTGCAAAGCTGGGAACTAAACTTGGGCTTTACTGTGTGTTATTTATGCTTTAATTAAACATTATATCATCTGAAATGACAGGGCCTGAAAGTTGCTCCTGCTTTTTTACTCAATCTAGACCCCTGTCTTGAAGATTATCCCTCAGTCATTTTCCTTTTTATTTAGTAGGCCTAATGTGCTTCTGTTTATATGTTTCATACTTAAAGACAGCAGGTTTGACGCCAGGTATTCCAGCATAGAAAGTAAAGAAAAACTGTACATAATGCACAAACAGTGGTGCAGCGCCACATTTCTTTCCTTAGAGATTCAGCAGGACAATCAGGCCACGGTACTCCACTTTGAAATGATTCTTTGTTTACTGAACAATGTTTAGGGCTTCACCCCCCTCGTTTCCCGAAGGGGTTAACTGTTAGAGCCGCACGTGCTCCCACTTACAGATAAACAGGTACGCGTATCAGGTGTTGGTTTACTGTGGATGTTAGCTCGAGGTTATTGTGCGGTGCGCACTGTTGTGCTCGGGCAGAGGACCGGCCCGGGTTTTGTCGGTGAGGGCGTTGGGAGTGGATGCGCTGTCATGTGACCGGTGCGTAAAGGGCAGAACCGGAGTGGAGAGACACTCGCTTTTTTGAATCGATGTCTCCCTGAGACATTGCGCTGCACGCAATCAACCATACACTGCCGCAATTCTGCAATTACTCGCACACAAACCACGTCTGGAAAAGATCTCTGCCGATCTGCGTTTTATAGTGTACGCCTTGCACGAACTCGGTCCCGGAGGAAATGCCGACATATTGTGCACTTTCTAAATATGAATCGATGTCTCCTTGAGACATTGCGCTGCACGCAATCAACCATACACTGCCGCAATTCTGCAATTACTAACACACAAACCACGTCTGGAAAAGATCTCTGCCGATCTGCGTTTTATAGTGTACGCCTTGCACGAACTCGGTCCCGGAGGAAATGGCGATATATTGTGCAGTCCTTTTTAAAACCATTAAAAGCATCAAAACATAAGGCAAAAGAAAAGGAGATTTAACAGCAATTAAGAACAGTGTAAGAAATAAAATACAGTAGTAAAATGCAGAAATGCCTCCTTGTTTGTTTCCACGCACCTACAACATTGTGGTACATCTTCTAGTTGATTATATTAGTTGTGTAGAATCGTGAGTGTGTAAAATGACTTAAAGGATATTGTTGCCCAGAATCTCTTCTTTAATTGGGTATATAACATGTTTGTAACATTCATTATATTAGTGTTGGGGTCTGACCAAATGGCTTCAATATGTGCTGTGGACAAAGAGAATCAGGCCTTAACTTTTTCAAGCAAAGGTCTCATCCTGACCTGTAGTTTGATGAGAGCCACTTGGGTGTGAATCCCCCCCCCCCCCAAAAAAAACTATGGTTCCTGAAGTCACCTGGGTGCACCGCTGCAGTCTCATTGGCCGAGAGCCAAGGGGCTCCGGGACCCCCTGTGGTTCAGCCACTGTTCTATAAAACTGTCTGTAGATCAGACCTCCATGCTTTTTCCCTTCGACCTCGGTTGAGTTAGGGAGCACGCAACCGCTCTTCACCCGGACCGTCGTCCTGGACGCATGAAGATATATCGGCCTCTCCTCCCCCCTCCAGCACGACGGAGGCCACGAGGACGCAACGGCCCTTCTCCCCTACTCAAACCCTGACAGGTCACGAGCCATTTCGCTGGACGAAACAGCCCGCGATAACGAATCCGCTTCAGCGATCCGTTCTCTGCTTTTCCTTCTTTTTCTTTTTGCGCACACTCCGGCAGGAAGACGTCTAATCCTCTCCTGACCGATGATTACCGGGAGACCTACGGACCACGTCGTCTCAGCCGAAGTTAAACTGTCCTCCCTGCAGCGAGGATAGTTCACGTCTGCGTTTCGCTCCAGGACGAGCTCACGCCACGACGGACCGAAGCCGCACCAGCAAAAGCCGTGCGACACACAGCGCCCGCTACCAGCCGCGCTGCAAGCAGCCCCCCCCCCCCTTCCTGCCGAGAAAAAGGACCGCTTTGCCACGAACACTTCAACGTTGCAACGAAGCATCGACAAGTAAGATTCATGGCATCTGGGCATAGCTTAACTTAAATTAACATAAGTTTAATTCAGGTCATTCATTTATATGTTGATATTCCCGTGTTTTTCTGTGTTTAAGTTACTGTCGCGTGATATTACGCAACTCTTTACGGAGCAGAGAAGCTCCGCTGTATTCGTGTATTAACTATGACTGTTTGCTTGGGATTTATTTGATTTCTTTTCATTTGTTTTACTACACTTCGTGTATTATTCTCTCCTCATTAAATCAGCTCTGTGAGTGAAGTGTGGAATCTCGGCAATCGTACATAACTGCTGGCAGTTCTACCGACAACGGCACGTTGTGTACGATACGCCAGCGATCCCCATTCTCACTGCAACGCGGACCGCCCGCAGAAGCTTGATTCATGACCCCCACCTTTGCTCTCTCTTTCTTATCTCTGCCCCTGGGGAAACCCCGTTGAAACGATCGCCTCACAACACACGTGCTGCATCGGCACACGTGATTACATACAGCAGTCTCACCGCCATTTTGTCCGAGTCACTCGACTCCGCCATCTGGTGGTAGTTTAGCTAGTTTAGCTGTAGTATCTTAAGGCCCCTCCCCTTTTGGCCCGCGTCACTCGACGCCGCCATCTTTGTAGTTTTTAGCGGTAGCTGTAAGACTCTCCTTCCTGTTCACCCACAGACCCACCCACACACACATACACACACACACACACAGACATACACCCTCATCCATTTTATTCATTCTTTAGTTTAGGCATATAAAATTGTATGATAACGTTTGTTGGTTGCAATATTAATTGATCTGATCATTTATTATTTTGATTTAATAAACTCTGTTATACTTTAAGGAGCAGTCGTCTGTGATTACTTGTGCATATGTATTTGATAAGACTGTATGTAGTAGCCTGTGCTCGAACTTAAAACCTTCACTGTCACTGAATGTATAGTCATACGCAGACTATTGACATTATGAGTGACTACTAATTATGAGACTTAGTTTTATCGTTTGGTTATTGGTCCCTGTTCGCAGGGTGGTGCCCCGTTTTTATTAATAATCATTAATAATTGTTACATACATCAATAATTCTATTGATGTCAAGAATTCAGTTTCTTAAATGCTGATAACCCAAACACGCTCCTTTAGATCCCAACATTAGTTTCTGAAAAGTGCATTCTACGACACTCTTCGCTAAACTTTCTCGCTGGAACCCTAAATGGTCCTCTCTCGGTACCGAAAGGTGAATTGCCCTGCCACGGCATTCAAGATCAGTTGAACGGGAAATAAAAACAGTGGTGTCTAAGAGCAGTTGTTCAGGTTTGTCACTGCTTATAGTTTCTAGGAAGCATTGCACAAGCATGTGTCAATATCAGAATGATAGCGAGTGGGCCACCGGCAGCTGGTGCCTTTGAGAACGTTGTACAGCTTGTGATAGAGTGGACCAAATTATTCTCATCATGAAGCTGAATTTTTGGCTCAGCTGTAGTCTGCTTTTGCTTTACTTTATCATATAAAAATGAAGTCATTTTCATTAGAAATTAACTCTTAACTTCTGCCCCCTTGTCATGTGGGGCCCTTCAAGGTTCACCTTAACGTTCACCTTAACGTATCCTCGCCATTTAAATGCTCACTCCAGGTCATAGCACTTGGCAATGCATGTTACCTTATTATGCTGATGATACCCAATTCGAATAAAATCAGCTTCTGATTTTAAAAAGTACAAGGATCACTATGACTGGCCCATTTGCCTTTCAGTGCTTTATGTACTTTCTGTACAGTAAAAGGTAACGAGCTAAATGGAAGACCACAATTCACAGGAATATCAGGACAGGGTTTCACAGGTGCAGGGCAGAATAAATCAGAAAGCCAAAGGATATTAAAATGCTCGTCAAAACAATTATACATATCAAATTTGTCATGAACAGCAACACAGTCTTTCGTTGAGTTGTGGATCCACTTGAGTCTCTCCAAAAGTTTTCAAATGCTATGGTGTCCTCTGACCATTTCTTACGATGTCCTTTCTTGAGAAAGGCGTTGTCAGTAACTCCGCCACTAAATCCGTTTCTCCTCCTTATTCAGCCATTGAGTGTTAAAAAAACAAAGCTAGGTAAAAAAATGAATAAACTACACCAGGCAAAACCCTAAAGATGTTATAATTTCTTCCATATCTTTCAATTTGAACTCTTATTCCTCCAACTAAGCTCTGCTGGCAAGTTAAGTTTCAATTCACGATAGTCACGTGCTCGCCCACTGACCAATCACAGCACACGTTGCACCTCACTGCAGCGCTGCACCACAAAACTGAGCTGCGTGTTGTTGTGGAATATTTCTATGAATAGTCGGCAGAAGAGTGTCAAAGTGTTATCAAATCAATGTCAAATGAAACAGAGTCTGGATGAACGATCAAAGTTGTAATAGTCAATTTATTTGCTTGCAAGCAAAGAGAACACAGTCTCACAGATACATCACCGTCATCTGCAAGAGGTGCTCTGACGACACATTCAAATGCATGGGCATTTATGCCCAGCCAGCATGCTGTTATCTTGGTTCGCAAACAAGAATAAACAGAAGAAGGAAACCAGTCAAGGCAGATGTTTTTCTTTGAAGCATAGTGTCTTTATAGGCGCTTTTAAGGCCTGTTTACAAACCCCTTTCTTATCAGTTTGCCCCCCAATAAACCATGGATACACCCAGTCAGATGCGTCCTTTGATGTCACTGTGACCTGGTCAAAGAGTTAAGTCACAGTATTGCAGAGACGGAATAAGCCTGTGAACCATCACACATCATATATGCCTGCAGAGGGTCATGCCCTTCAGCTGATGCCCATCAAGGGAAATACCGCAATTATGACCCCTGTGTGTGTCCCCGTCTTTAAAGACAGAAACAATGCACAGGAACAAACAGATAACAAGATAACAGATAACAAATAACAAGACACCTGGATGCAGAACTGATAGAATCATCAACGAAAAAGTGTTTGAGGCCTGCACAGTTAAAGACTTACATTCTTTTAACCCTAAAGCATAAGACTATGACATATTTCCCCATCACAGTGTTAATGCTGATGTATTTGTAGGCCAGCTAGCAGGTGCTGACACATCAAAGAATACGCCCAACATGTCAAACTAAAGATCTGATTGGTTGAACACTATGACAATCAACAATATCGTCCCCATTCACTTCTGCTAAGGGATTCACTTGTGAGTCTGCAGGCCTCGGGCCTCTCTTCTTACCTAGAGACACAGAGGTGAAATCTGATTGGATAAAAGCTCTACTTAAAACAAGCTGCACTGGAAGCAGAGCAACTGAGCTGTGCAATGAGATAATAAAATAATTTTAGAAATTATAATACATAGTGTATTTAAGACAAATTATAAAATAGCTATAACTTTGTGATTCTGTTTAGGCCAGCAGAGAAGGCCTTGAAGGCCCTGACGGCCCACCACTGCAAATGTTCCTTCAGGATTTCAACTGAGCTCAAATAAGCATGCCAACGTCCTGGTACCGTCACACTGACTATCATATCCTGGGTATTATTATTGTGTGTTATGTTGTATTTTTCTGTGGGTCACAATGTTGATGTTATAATGAATGTTGATTGTTTAAATATTCATTTGTTAAAGTGAAGCATATGTCAACGTAGCAAGTGTCAAGAAGAGTTGACCCCTCAGAGCTGCCTCGGTAACATGTGAGCACATTCAAGGGAGAATCAGGATATAAGAGCACAAAGCATATACTCAGAATAAAGTGTAATCAAAAGATAAAGTGTATGAATTATATAACGAAATGTTTAATCAATATGTAACGAATGTTTAAATGCATAGAGTGATATAACTATTATAATAAGTGTTTAACAAATGTTCTGTGTAACTGGAGCTGAGATAGAAATGTATAGTCAGAATGACTTTGCAGAAATCAGAGGCAGATGTTATGGGTGGAGTTAGGAGGAGAATGTTGCAAGAGATGAGTCAGAGGCAGGAAGCCTGGACTTATACGGACATGTTCGAACCCAACGCCCTTTCCAGAGGGTGGGGGGATGAGATCATGTATTGAACAGGAGGGGGCTGATAAAGCCCGAATGAGACATAAAAGGAGACGTTTGCAGGCAGCACACTGGGATTTCAACACGAGTGCCGTCCAAGAGCACCGAGGGAAGATACGGACGATCACAACTGATGTATTGAGGACTTCGTCTCCGTTCACGGAAAGAAGACCGCTGTTCGTGGACAACAAGAATTAAAAACGGAGGTTTTCCTCTCCCCACTGCTCGACTCTTAACATCTGGACAACGGAGAAGATGCAGCAGCCCGAGAAAGACTTTGTACTGAGTTTTGAGGACTGTTGAACGGGCTCCGCTGCAGAGCAGGAGGACCGAGGGTCTGGCCAGACCTTCGCTCCTAACAACTCCAAAAGAACCTTTTTCATCGCACCATTGAACATCCAGCTCCAGCCGAGCCGTCTCGGCATCTAAAACTAATGAGTATAATCGAAGAAGAAAATTAAAGTAACGAATCAAGTGTAGTAACATTTTATGTGAGCTGTAGCTTTAACCCTTGCAAACTAACCAAATATAACCTGCAATAAATATCTAATCTGCATTTAAAGTAAATTTCTCAAGTGCATTCATTTGCTCAAGTAGTAAAAAGTTCCTCGTGGTAGTAAAAAGTTAAAGCCATTGTATGTCTAACAACTGAGTTCTGAAAGGTTATCCTAGAGACCGAATCCACTTAACAATCCCTTACGGTTTTAGAAAGAATTAATCCTAGCCGTTAAAACCTAACCTGGCATTTACCAAGAGCACGGATCCATAAGAGGGAAGCTGCCATAACCGACGCGACTGGTGGGAGCGCCCGGGGCCAGGACTGGTCTCTCGGCCGAGTGCGCTCTGACCGGAGGAAGCAGGGTAGACGTTGGGAGTAACGGCAGTTAGCGGAGCCAGGCGAGTTCCCTCGCAAGAACACCAGCTCGACAATCTTTTAATAGAGAGCTGAGTCAGTAAGTAGCCCCGTATCGGGCCAGAAGTACCCCAGGATCTAACACAAGTAAGGGCTAAACAGGGCTACATATGAATGCATGGGACTTTGAACTCATAGAACAGTATAGCTGTATCATAAGCTAACCAGGCCTCTCTGCACCTTAGTCAGAGTATATTCATTTAAATTGGGCTATTGTCGGCACATTCCTAAATTCTATATTTTCGTAGACCCTCTCCAATTCACCTACATTTGCAACAGCGGTATCATCTGAAGAATCTGAACTAAAATTGGAATTGAGAAGGTGGGCTACATATATTTTTACAAGCTGATCATTATGAAGTAACCATTAAGCCTTGTAACTAACCATTGAGCCATGCATTGCATATGATAAATACATTTATATGTAGACTATGTTCAGTCCAGTCATTAATGATTAAAACCAATGCAAAGAAGCTCAGCAATTAGACTTGTTACAATAACATGCTTGTTTGGCACCACACATAGGAAGTGCGGCCGCATAGTAACTTATCCACACAGTTTTGCATACTTTGAATAAGGAGCCTGTTTGCAGCGTGTAGAATTGAGTGTAGGTTTATTATAGTAAAAACAATGACAACGATGATTGTGTGGCGGTGTTAAAGAACAGAACACAAATATTCATGTCTGCTTTGGTGTGAGAGGTTTGAACTGGAAAAATCACCAACAAAATATGACGCAGTTTCGTTGTCGTCTCTGGTGTGAAAAGGGCCTTTAAACTGACACACACATTTTGATGTTTTTTTCTCCACTTCCTTTAGTGCAGTGATTCTCAACTGGTGGGTCTTGACCCAAAAGTGAGTCGCGGACCCGTTTTCAGTGGGTCGCGGGCCTTTGCCTGAAAAAATAAATAAAATCCTGTGATTTTATTTTGAAGGGGATTTTTTATGGAGCGGAGTGCCATCTATTCACACTCCTTAACAGTATTTGGCGTTAATGCCTTGTAATGCAAATAGACACCTGCCATTTCACAGTATAGAAGAACACCCACAAAGTTTGTTTTCATGCTCATTGAGCAAAACGCAAGTACGACACCGACTACATGAGATATGGATTTTCTTACATTGAGGACAAAAGAGGGAAAAACCTCAGTGAGTTTTGTGCAGCGAGATTCTGGCACAAGAAAGCATGAAGCCGTCATTTGAAGCTCTGTCAAATGACACTATAAGTAGACGAATTGAAGACATGTCGGATGACATCAAACAGACCACATCTCGAATTAAGGCAAGTGGTCATTTTGCATTACAAATGGACGAATCTACAGACATCACAAACAAAGCAGTTTTACTCGTTTACATGAAACGTGTGAGACAGGGACTGACAGGAACAATTTCTCTGCACTAGAGAGCTCCCTACTATACGATTGCAGACATTTCCAGCTCAGGTTCAAACTGCATCTTTACATAAAATACATTTGAGAAGTTGAACATTTGCATGTCTTGATATCCCTTCTGCTAAGTTCTACTCAACTTGTCCATCGTGTTATTTTTCATTGATTATCCTGTGGTAGTGTAGTCGGGTAGATTTACACAATTTTCTGTAAATAGACTCAGCAGAGCCCCAAGTTGTGCGAGAGGACATTGATCAAAGCCCAGATACGCTGTCAGGACAGCTTTAGATCTATCGGGGACACCGACTTGATGACAAAGTGTGTGGAGGTTTTGGTTACATGTGGAATATGTCACGGACACACTCA
Source organism: Melanostigma gelatinosum (assembly GCF_949748355.1). NCBI lineage: Eukaryota > Metazoa > Chordata > Actinopteri > Perciformes > Zoarcidae > Melanostigma > Melanostigma gelatinosum. The sequence goes on along the minus strand of NC_136634.1, from coordinate 31,825,762 downwards.
TTTGGAACATGCACTGATTGCACACACTGTAGTCACTTGGTACTGCATGAAAAGCTAAAAACCTTTGCAGAGGTTATTATTATTGTAGTGTTATGGGGGAACACATACATTCAGGTGCGCAACGCATTTATTTATTTGTTCAACCCAATCTCATGGGGAGGAGTTTAAATAGCATCTGGCATTTTCGCCAGACGTGTATTAAACATTTTAGGCTTAAGGTTATGTTTGGGCAACAAAACTACGGCGATAGCCGCAGTTAGGTTTAAGCAACAATATGAGACCCTGACGGCTGCAGATAGTTTTATGCAACAAAAGTAAGATGACGGCTGCAGTTTGGTTATAGGCAACAAAACTACGGAGACAGCCACAGGTAGGTTTAAGCATCAAAACGAAGATGACGGGCACAGACAGGTTTAGGCAACAAAACTAAGGTGATGATCACAGTTAGGTTATGTTTAGGCAACAAAACCACTAATTACAGTTTAGATAAAACATCATGGTTGGGCTTAAAATAAGTACATGAACTAAATTAAATCCTAACGGACACAACATAACAGGACAACACGTCACTAACAAAACAAACACTTGGGACACCGGTCTCAAACACCAGTCTCCTGGTCACAAGTCCTTTCTTGAGAAAGGGCAAGCTCAAATCGTGGCAGCGGCAGCTAGTACAGGCACTTCCTGTTGCAAGCTCAGCTGCCACCGTGGCAGCTGGGCTTGCAACAGGAAGTGATTGCCACCGTATGTGGCAGCTGCCACTAGCATCTTGTGGCAGCTGCCAGCATTTCGGAGCGGATTCCGCGGTAGTTTAGCCTTTATTTGTCGTTATTTGACATTATGTGACAATACATTAAGGTCATTGAAGGCATGACTGTTGGTAGTTGTAATTAGTTTATTAAAAAAAGGCCGAATTATAATGGTATGGCCACTCGTTTTTGTCAACAAGCTAATTGCGGGCTAACTTCAATTGGTACTTGTTGCCCAAAAAAGAGTCATGTTTGTTCCAGCGAGCAACTGGGACAACCAGGTATGTGCAACATGAGTGGCAACTCAACTCTATTTTATTTATATAGCACTTCACACACACAACACAGTGAAAAGTTCAGTTTTATGTAAGTAACTTATGATTCGAGGGAAAATACATTTTGGAATATTTGCAATTGACGAACCTGATGAAATGATTGTGGAATATTGGAAGTTGTCCCACCTCTGTTTTTTTCATAGGGTTTTCCATGACCACATAAAGAACTACCAATGGGTTCAATGCTCAACTTGCAAAAATTGGCTGCATTTTGAGTGTGCTGGTGTGGAAGGTGACTGGACATCAAAGGATTTCTTTTGTGGATGCAACATTGTCCCAGATGTGTAAGAATCATCTCATTCATTCGTTGATTGATATAAAAGTGACAATTGTTTTAGTTGCGTTTGATATAAATTAGGGAAGAATTTCCCTTAGTGTCTCCAATAATTTTCAGTTTTATGTTCTATATTAAAGTATCATATATTTAACATAATTCATGGATCACTGGAGTTAACACATAATAACATTGTAAAATTAACAAATAAATAAATAAATAGACAACGTAAAAAAGACTGTTAATGACAAAGAAATATACGATTACCCAAACAACATTCATAGCCTTTAGCGATTTACAGTATATACTGGCAACAAGCTAGTTATATATACAGTATAACCAATGTAAAATTTGATACATGGTAATTAAAGGTGTATGTTGTAAAACATACATGTAAAACATGTAAAGATTTTCGTCAAATTCAGGCAATGCTTCTGTCTTAAACAGAGACAACATCTTGGAGTCTGTTAAAGCAGAAGAAATTCTTAAGGATGACGAAATAAAGGTAATAACATACATAGTACATTTTCTCCAGTGAGCTGTACAAAGGTTTTTCACATAAAAATGGTATTCACTAATTATACATAACACTGAATCTACAACTACGCATACATCTTATATTTCAGGACTTGGAAAGAAATCTGCAGAGTGGGCATTTTCTCTCCAACAGAATGTATCTGTGGAAACACAGAGGATTGGATGCAGCCCTTCGAAAATATTACAGTGAACATTTCACTTTATTCAGTGACATGAAGATAGAGTGTGCTCTTTTTGTCTTATTTGTACACACAGCATTTTAGGCAGAGGAGGGGAAAAGGTAGGAATAGATTGATAGAGAAATGTTACCGTGACATTTTCTTGTTCTCCTCTTTCAGGATGGTATACAAAAAGTGTTTTATTAGTTTCTTATTTACTTGTTTTCCCAGACAGAACAGATTATCCAATGTCTGGAAAGACTACTGTCAGTGCCTGGAACTGTAGCTGAGAAGCAGCTATTCATCACAGAGGTCATTTTGCCAGAGGTGAGCTATTGAGGATGTGTACCAAATTAACAATTACCGGTAGTTTAAGAATTACGTTTACAGCAGAAAATTAGTGAGTTATTAATGGCATAGGCCTCTGAGAGATACAAGTGTCAATAGACATTTGAGAACACCATTTGGAGAATATAAACCAAAACTACAACTGGAAGAATAACTTAGTATCAATGTGCTAACTTAATTGGGTAACCTGGTACAGGTAAGTATCAATTTAAATGAAATATAAATGTATGTATGTAATGACTGACAATTAACATTTGGTAAAAACTGTCAAATTGATTTAACATACTTTATAATTATTATTATCAATACATTTTTGTAGGTTGTTATTCAGTGGTTGCAAAGGACCAGCAACATGTGCAGATACCAGGCAGAATCTGTGCTGCTGGAGAACACATATAAAGAGAAACGGTAGACGACATGACTTGTGTTTGAATTGTGGGTGAGCATGCATATGTGTAACATCACGAAATCCATTATGCCAATCCTGGCTAAGAGTGGTTTTGCATGTGAAGTTGACATAACTGTATTGACTGAATGTGGCAGTGGTTCATTTACAGATAATATATTTTTTTTCAGTGCTCCAGAGTTGTCAACAAGTGACAGAGAAAGCACAGAAGAGGTAAGAAATGTTAAAATCTTTGCAGTCAGAGACACAGATGCTGGTGCGTAGTTTGATTTACAGTGACTTTATTTCTGCATTAAACAACAAAGCAGAGTATATTTGATTTACCGTAATCCACAAGACAAATTCTATTTTTTGCTGAAATAACTTAACGGATTCATGTGCTCAAGGGCGACACCTGATGGCGGAAACCATGCAGCACATTCACAAACATCAGAACTTCGTATTATGTATTGCATGCATGTACAGGAATAACAACTAAGCTGAATATAAACCGATTAGATGAATGAAGTAGATTTTTTAATACAAAAATAAGAAATAATAGATTTTGGGCTGCCTGATAAACAATAAAAAAATGGATTAGCATGAAATACTAAAACTGTAAATATAAATGAATGTCATTTTGCCTTTCACATAAGATCCATCATGAAGGTATTGTCTGTTGCATGATCATAAGACAATATATTACATTACAGTCATTTCAGCAATTTTGGGGTTAAGTGTCTTGCTCAAGGACAAAATTTGTATTTGTTTATGTAAATTGCAACGAGCAGAACCGGAGCCAGGGATTGAACCGCCAACCCTCTGACTGAAAGACTATCCACTATCCATGAAAGTGCTATCCACTTAGCCACAGTCGCCCTATATAGAATCACTTCACTACTTAAATTAAGCAGCTTTTGTGAACTCACAGGATATCTAATAAGATTGGTACTTAATTATGCGCATGGATTAACCTCTGGCTAGAATTGGTTTGCAACTATTTATTGTCAGTATTCATTTACATAAACAAATGCAGGTAAATCTTATTATATACTGCCATTCAATTTGAAAGGCTCTCGATGGAACCCATCCAGCATTACTGTTTGTTCTTTGTTGCTTATTTCTCTAAATAGAGATTTGACTTTTAGATGTTGAATGACACATATGTTGACAAAGACAACATTTGTTGTTACAAAACATCTATTTGTTAATTAGGTACTGTAAATGCTGTACAAGTTTGAAGTATTAGTTGGTTACAACACCAATATACAATAAATACTTTGAGTACACTTTATTCTTTACTGCAGGTAAATGTTCTTCTGAGAGACAGCCTGGCTGCAGCTGACTGGTGTCGCAAGACACAATTCGATGGAGGGTTTAAAGTTCCCGCTGTCCTTTCCATGGATGAAAAGGAACAACAGGAAGCCCTCCAGGAGCTGCACAACTGTGAAGATGACCCAAGTGAAGAGTCTCCAGCAGAGCTTTTCACTTTTGTTTTTGATAAACAGAAGGACTATGACAAATTCTGCACAGAGCTTATTGATAAAAACAATTTTAAAGTGTTTTCGAGGTTTGAGGAGAAATAATTATTCTACATGTGCTTTACAAGTATTGTAACTCACTAACCTTTCACTGTCAATGTATGTTCGTTTAAATGTCTGTATTTTGCTGTGTTATTATTGATAATACGTCAAATTGTTATTGTTAAATACATTTGTTTTTAAATAAACCATCGACCAAACAGCCGTGTCACCTTTCCCAAAACTTGTGACAACCCACACGTTATATGGGTTGCCATCATTCTAAACAGTACAATGCATATCATCCATATTTACAACCTGCATTCCTTTAGTCTGCAGTATGAAAGTGTTTATCGTTGCCATGGGCAACAAGTACCAATTGAAGTTAGCCCGCAATTAGCTTGTTGACAAAAACGAGTGGCCATACCATTATAATTCGGCCTTTCTTTAATAAACTAATTACAACTACCAACAGTCATGCCTTCAATGACCTTAATGTTTGGTCACATAATGTCAAATAACGACAAATAAAGGCTAAACTACCGCGGAATCCGCTCCGAAATGCTGGCAGCTGCCACAAGATGCTAGTGGCAGCTGCCACATACAGTGGCAATCACTTCCTGTTGCAAGCCCAGCTGCCACGGAAAGTCGTGGCAGCTGAGCTTGCAACAGGAAGTGCCTGTACTAGCTGCCGCTGCCACGATTTGAGCTTGCCCTTTCTCCAGATTTACATGCACATCCAGCACTCAGTTCACTTTATACCACCCACACATTGATATGAGCTGTAAGTTCACCCCACCTACACTATTGCACACACACACAAACACAAACTCACCCTGCAGGGCTGTTTGACATTTGGGCTCCCGACCAATGGGCTGGCAAAAGGCCAATGGACATTTTATAAAGCCAGGCGCTTATAAGTGTTGCTTGCATACTCGCTCTCGATCCAGTCGGCCCTGGGGTTCCCTCACACAGACAAACTAATACCTGCAGAGAAACAAGTGGGAAACAGTCACAATGTTTGGTTCCGGACGAAACAATTTCACCTGGACTGGAACTCAGAGAGCTGGAAGGCAGCAGCCCGACCTGCTTCACAGGTAGGCAAAGACTTAGAGTGTGCATGCACCTCTGTGTGTTCGTGGTATGCATTTTCCTCTGGTAAAAGAGAGAGAGGAGAGTGGATTTGGCAGCCTCTGTGAGGTTGGCGACAAGTCACTGTGCGCTTCCACACATCAGGGTCAAGCCGAGATGGGCAGAGAGGCTCCAGCATGAGCGTTCGGTTGCAGTTGAAGGATCGTCCAATTTGAGCGTTTAATGTGTTTTATATGGAAAATAAATAAATAAATGATACTAATCTTTGGAGTTTGGAGTTACACAACCTTTTAGCATGGCCATTAAGCCATCTGTGAGGATTTATGTCTAACTCTGCTGTATTTCCCTCAGTAGTGTCCTCCTACGAGTCCCGCCCACTGCCGCGCCTCTCTCCGTAGGCACAGCTGTGCCTCATCTCCTGTGATCGCCTCCAGCTGACATAAATACTCCTGTCACTCTCATCCCAGTTGTCAGTCCGTCCGTTTACCTACCTGGTATTCCGACCCGTGAGTAGTCAGTTTGTTCACTCTCTGAAGATCCGCTACTAACGATGCATTTCATTTTTTCAACTTGCCTGCCGTACAGTGTCGAGCCTCGGGTTTTCACCTGTACGAAGAAGCCTTCCAGTTCGTTCCTCGGAGATCAACTGTGTAGTCTTGGCGTTCCTGTGTCGAGCCTCGGGTGGCACACAGACGATCCAGCCAGCCGCGGACGCGGACCGGCCACTTCCCGGCTGAGATCCGAGCGGAGCGCAAGGACGCGCCTCCGTATTGCTGTTTGACAGTTTTCCTGTCGGCTTCGTCTGCCACTCAGCAGGATTAGCCACTTTCCGGCTTGGAACCGTGCGGAGGCGTGGAGACGCCTCCTATTGACTTTGTCCATTTCCTGTCTTTTCCCTTGACTGAGAGAAATAAACTATCTTGGTTTTGAAATAGAACTCTGCTGTCTGAGTCTGCATTCGGGTCCATGAACACACCACATCATAACACCATCTTCATCATTAAGCAAGGCAAGTTATTTGTATAGCACATTTCAACAACAAGGCAATTCAAAGTGCTTCACATAAAACCATTAAAAGCATCAAAACATAAACAAAAGAAAGGAGATTTAAAAACAATTAAGAAAATTCATTGAAACACTAAAAAGCAGTGTAAGAAATAACAATCATCATCGAAACAATGACTCGTTGCTGCCGTGAGTGACAAGATGCGAAGAATCGCAAGAAAGGCCCTGAGAGGACTCTCTAATGAAATGCTATACGACATCCAAACCGAAATGGAACCATTAATCTATCGTGCCATTCGTCTCGACCTGACTCGCCAGCCAATTTGTGCCTTTGCCGCTACATAACTCATAAATATAACCAACCGTCCAGCAGCCACAGCATGTTGCCAGCCCGTCACCGGGATGCCAGCGCCCTCCGCCGCCTACCTCCAGCAGACACAGCAAGTTGCCGTAACCGGGACACCTGGCACCGGGATGCCAGTGCCCCCACCCCGTCCACTTCCAGCGATGGGACCCACACAATTGGTCAACACAACGATGCCGCTCCCTCTGCCGTCTTTGGGGGGTTTCCACGACAGAAGACCAGCCGTAGGATCTCGCAAGCAAATGCCAAGTCGTTTTCCCCTCATACTACAAAATCGGACAAATAGTAGCAGCAGCCATTACGTGGGGCCACGGATGGCCCAGCAGGTAAATCTCTTAAACTCCTGACAACCTAGCAGTCGTTTACCCAATCATCAAATGACGCTGCGACACCCGTCCGTCAAGGGCGCGTTCTCGATGCAGCTCAGGTCTGGGCCACCGCAACGCCATGGCTTTCTCGTTTCTCATTCCAGAAGTTCAGAAGATCTGCCCTCCTGCAGACACCTGTCCAACATCCGCCATATCCAATGCTGTCTTTAAACCCATAAATCCTTACTCAATCTTGCCGACCATCGATCAGCAGAATTCCACCATCAATAACCTACCTCCCCACACCTACCAACTTACACTCGCCAGCTTCATCGACCCGCGCACGGGCAGGCAACCCTGCTTCCCAGGAGGACCTCTGTTGGGGCTCTGCAAGGCCCGGGAGCCGCAGCGGATCCTCAACTAAGCCTCCCCCAAACCGCTACTGGCCAATCTCCACCAACCATTCCTCAATGCTCCAAATAATCGACGTAGGTTCGCCCTCGGCTGAGGCGGGGTCCTAAGCTAGTGCATGGACTGTTAAACACATGGACAATCTCTTAGCTACGTGCAATAAATGTGCTCAGAGACATGGACACTAACTTGAACTGTTGTGAACCAATAGAGGGATGGATTTAGCCAAGTATAAGAAGTTGAGTGATTTTTCTTCAGAAAATGTTTGTAATACACCTTTAGTATGCATCTTACTCTATGGGTTATGTGTCCAGGCATAGAGTGTGGAACTTAAGTGTTTAGAGATACTGTTAATACAGATCTGCCATACTTCTAGATCAGCAGTTCCCAAACTTTTTAGGCCGCGCACCCCCTTCTACATCCCGACCGGGTTCGCGCACCCCCCCCCCCCCCCTTAATAATAAAAAAAAAAAGAAGCAACAGAGCCTTTTAAGCCTTCATAGCCGCATAAGAATCGGACCAATGAGAGAACAGTTTGCTCGTGCGTGGCATTTGTTTACAAGATTTAGTCCGCTGTTAAATGTTGCAGTGTGAACACAAACCGAACAAAGGAGCAAGTGCAACTGAAACATTGTATCATATTAATCCCTGAATCAGAACAAAGCAAACGAACTGAAGGTGTGAAAACGCCCTGAAACACTGCAACAAAGTTTCAATAACTTTCAGTGACACAAGGCGTCACTTTTAAAGAGCAATACGGATGCGAGCACACACGCACAGGCTCAGAGGCAGATTATCACATTTCATTTACAGTTAATGAGCGACTAATGCAGCCAGGATGTCTTCGGACAAAGCATCGATGCGGCGCGACACAGTGTTGTTGGACACCGGGATCATGCACAACTTTTTTGCTTCTTTCTCCCCAATCATACATTCCACCATCTCTCTGGCAGCTGGCAAGCACACGTCTTCGGCGATTGTGTGCGGTAGCCCCTTTCTCGCTATTCTGTAACTGACCAGATATGAAGCCCGTAGTGTGTCATTTATAGACCCAACACATGAATGAGACTCCAGTTGTTTTTGGCTGTTTTGTAACTCCTCCAATTTCGATATTAAAATATGTAAGGGGCTTTTGACTTGCACTGGCATGCTTGGTGTTCAGGTGGCGACGTAAATAAGAGCTTCAGACTGTTAGCCAGAACCTCACTGCACACCACGCACTGTGGCTTTGGGGAATCTGCGTTGCCAATCCAAGTGAAGCCCAGACACAGATACTTTTCATCATATTTCCTCTTTTTTTCCCCAGTCTCCTCCGTCTCATCTTCCTCTGACTCTGGCTCGATTTCTTCTCCCGGTCTCTCCCCAACGCACCTCTCCGTTCCCCTCGCCTCCGATTCCTCTCTCTCTCTCTGTCCCTCTCCTATTTTACGACTGATAGCTTCAGATGTCCCACCTGACAGTTTTTTAATTAAAATTACCTTTTTTTTAATATTTAATATTATTACACCATCAGACCGCCATTACACTTTTCCTCTCGCGCACCCCCTAGAGGCAGCTCGCGCACCCCCAGGGGTGCGCGCACCCCACTTTGGGAATCCCTGTTCTAGATGATTGCAATGTTCAGTAGAGTAAATAGAGTTCTTGAAGTTTGTTTAATATGTAAGAAGAACAAGCCCAGTGTCAGAATGTCAAGGTGTCAATGTTGGTAATTGTTCAAAACAAAAAAAGGGCAATATGATGTTGACAGTGAAACTACACCACCCGATGATGTACATTTATACAGTCAGTCAGCGAGACAGGGTTAACTGTGTGTATGCGAGCCTCAGAATAAAAGGCTGTTGCTGTTCATCGAGTTATTGTTCATCTGGTGCATAACTATACGACGGAAACATTACATAACTGCACTGCCATTTCTCTGCTATGTGGCTCTGTTCTGCCCTGAATATGTGTGTGTATGTGTGTGTGTGTGCGCATGTGTAACGGGATGTCAGATTAGATGCGCACCAGAGGGGAGCATCTAAAAGTCCAATGGGACATAAGAGACTTGATTACCCTGAAGGAAAATCAGGGCAGCTGTGACTCTAATTAAAAACGGTCAAAAACTCATAATGCAAATATTAAAAAGTGTGTAAAATTGCTCTATACAGTGCTCTCAAAAACATGAATGCAACCTGTAACACCACATGAAAGAAATTGCTTTGGACATGACTGTTTATAGTTATCGTTGCTCAGCTATGATTGGACAGCGTTGAGGGCAGGGATTCAGTAAACTGTTTTTCGTAATAATGTAACAGGAAGGCTTTTAATTTGAAGGGGAAAAAAGGGGCTTAATGAGGCCAGGCGCAACCTCCAGTTCTGCCGAGTGAAGCTGATGCGGAAGTGTCTTTAAACTTGCATTCTCTCTGCTGACCATCAGGTCAAGAAGTCAGATTGCAGAGAAGTCTATGAGAAAATTACTCTACTTCTCTCTTGATTTATTACCTCAGTAAACATTGTAAACATGAGTTCATGGTCTCAATCTCTAGTTTCAAGTCTTCTTCAATACAGCATGATGTTCATTAAGTAAACTCTGGTTCTGTTTAGAGTAAAAAAGTGTTCAGCTGTACTTGGCTCCGCCTTCTCGTGTCACTTCTGGTTGAAGAACTAGTTGTAAAACCAATGTTTGGCTCTGCTACGTCCAGTGTTTTCCTTTCAGGACGTGGCGGCTCAGAGGCCGGTGTCTATGTTTGGAGCTGTTTATGTTCAAAGCAACTGAGTGAGCGGTTTATGATCACAGGAATAGTAAAAGGGGGAAACGTGTCTCACAGTGACAGTTACTCTTCAGGCATTCCTCGGCTGCAGTGGAATGTCAAGTGGTTTGACCCCATCCTCGGCAGTTACTACCATGACACCGCTGATCATGCAGGCGGGTTTCTTCACACACCATGTTACCATGGCAACGTCACGGAGACAGGGAGGGAAAACGGGAGTTTGACGGCAAGAATGTGCGATTACCCTCTCATGGGTTTGTGTGTGTGTGTGTGTGTGTGAGTGACATAGGTGGACATCGTAACTCGACTGATTTATAACCTTCTGCACGCACACAGTCACCCGTCACTGGTGGACCTCCTGCTCATGTCCCCTCACAATGAGCACTCATATAATCTTTGTATTAATAGTACACAAAATACTTTGAACAAAGAGGCAACCTCCAGTTCTTCTGAAGCAAAACTTGTATTCTCTCTTGTACAGTCAGCGAGACAGGGTTAACTGTGTGTATGCGAGCCTCAGAATAAAAGGCTGTTGCTGTTCATCGAGTTATTGTTCATCTGGTGCATAACTATACGACGGAAACATTACATAACTGCACTGCCATTTCTCTGCTATGTGGCTCTGTTCTGCCCTGAATATGTGTGTGTATGTGTGTGTGTGTAATTGTCAAGGAGACATGTGTAATTGTGTTCTATCGAGTGTATATGGTACCGTATGTGGTGCCTCAAGGTATCGTATTTCGTCATGTAACGTCGTAAAGTGGTCCAAGAGGTGTACACGGTAAAGTGTTAAGTTGTACATATATTCGTGTGTATTGTTGTTGACCTGCATTTACGTTTACATGTGTTGCATTTGTAGCGATTGTAGTTTATGTCATTGTTAATGTGCTAATATGTGCTACAATGGACATAGCACATCAGGGGACTCCAGGAAGAGCTCGCAATTTACAATGTAAAATGTAAAAACTTTATGTTTTGTTTGTAGTTTTCACGGTGTCTGAGGTGGAGAGAGAGCGAACGGTGTATATATATATATATATACACACACATACATAGCATACACATATATCTGACTCTAAATGGACCATAACTTACGAAATGAACATCATGCTGTATTGAAGAAGACTTGAAACTAGAGATTGAGACCATAAACTCATGTTTACAATGTTTACTGAGGGAATAAATCAGGAGAGAAGTAGAGTCATTTTCTCATAGACATAAACAAAGTTGTATGATCAATTGGTGGTGTAAGGGTTAAAACAAACTGTGCATTGCCTATATCCATTGCAGTTGGGTTTGCTCATTTTAAAAGAGGCCCTTCGGTTGGCATGAGATGTCCATGTTTGATCGGAACTTCCATATTGTGAAGCACCAAGGCGGATATATTGGAAATGTCTGTTGTATTAATAGACGTTGACTTAAACACTAAATTGGATAATTTGAGAAGCTGCCACCCGCTCTCCTCCTGGTGAAGTAGTCTCCTAATAGCTTACAACATCTTGTCTCATTTGTGGGAATAAACAGTAAATCCATCGAATTCATTGCCTCGATATTGCTATTTTCCAAGCCGCATAGTTGTCAGATTTCCCAGGACCCAGGGTCCTAGGGTGGTTATACAGAAGGGGCTGTGGTTTCATCTAAAGTAGTTTGGAAAAACCGCCAGCTCAGAGTACCCTTTGCGACGAGTGTCCCTAAGTATTCTCTTCAGGTGTTTCTCACTTGTGATAAAACCATGCAGCTGAGGCCATATCCACACTAGTCCAGTTTTGCGACGTTTAGACTGAGCAGCCACACCACGCCGGAGTTTTGGAGCACCCTAAACGGAGGAACCTGAAAACTCCGCCGAGGTTGGAGGTATTTGAAAACTCCGGGGTTTTGGTTGAGTGTAGACGTCGGATACGGATGTCTGTTCGAAAAAATGAGCCCACACCCGTGCTCGCTACTGGATTGGTTATTACCAGCCATGACGTCTCCGTCCCTGATTCGTCACACTCACTATCACGTGACCCGTACCCGGAAGAAAACAAACAGCCGGGCAACCAGCAGCGATTCATTTCAACATGGATAATGAATGGCAAGCCTTGCTTGCTGTGTTGTCTGTACTAGCAGCTATTGTGGAGTTAAATGCGTCATTTTACAATGCTGCTATTGCCTACAGGCGGAGGAGGCAAGCTATTCTTCGAGCGATGAGCGACAATTCCCGAGTCCAGAGACGCTATCAGCCGTACATGGAGCGCCGGTTTTGTGCACGCTGTATTACCTGTTGCGTACTAGCAGCTGTTGTGCAGTCTGAAGCTACAGTTAGCAATAAATGCTATTCAGAGCTACAGATACAAACAGACAACACAGAGGAAACGAGTGATCGACGCTGATTCGTTTTACTTCTTCCGTTTGGTAACCTTGAGAGACCTTAGACTGCAAGTATTTCTTTATGGAACATGAAAATATGTACGAAGATATGTTATATTCGCAAATGCTAATCGCGGTTAGCATTTCCCCATTGGCGGTAATGTTAAAATTAGCTTAGAAGCTAGCGAGTCGGACCTGTTGCATGATGTTGTGCCCTAAAAGATGGAGCAAATGCCCTAAAGAATTGATAGAGGGCGAAGATGATGTCCCTGTTTTTCTGCTGGGTGACCCAGCTTATCCCCTGATGCCGTATCTCATGAAGGAATACCCCAATGCCGGAGCTAACGTTACATTCATCAGCCCCCACGACAACAACACAGAGGAAGTGAGTGATCGACGTGTGTTGACCACATTTATGGACCATAATCGAGTAAACGTTTCCGTGTAAGTGTTGATTTTAAAGTAAAGTTGATGTGAGTGAGAGAGAGCGAGAGCCCCACAGCGCTGTAACTACGTCTGAAAAATAAAACTTCTAAAACTTTCCACGAACTGTCTGTTTGAGTTTTTAAATACAACCTTTCATTATTAAAGACTACTTTATCACTCCGTCGTATTTTTGTTTAACTAAGCAAGCAATCCACTTCCTGTTTACACCGCCACGCGCATGCCCAGTGTACGTTAATGGCCACCTGCTGTCCGCCTTCGAAGGCTGCCGTGTGGATGCAGATCAACTTGAGAATAATGCTGAAACTCCCGTGTGGACGGAGATCGTTTCTATTTGACAACTCTGCATCCAACTAGACACGGAGTAGTGAGGATATGGTCTGAATCTATGTCTTTATATCTAAGGCCAATCTAAAAATAAGACAGTATGAACTCCTAAAAATAAGATAGTATAAACTCCTCCCACGGATGTGTGTGCTTCATTGTTGTTGAACTTACCTGGAAGTACATTGACTTTTTCTTTGACATTTTTTTTTAGAAGTAGAAATCTCGCAAAAAAACCTTTGATTCATTTTTCCCGACATGTCCCTTCCGGGGCTCCGTACGTTAAGCCTGGACAGTAAACTATTCATTTGATTTTCCCCCAGGCATTAATAGTAGTCTGCAAACATTTATTAAATGCTTTATACAACTCTATAATTTAGTTAGATATTAAAACGTTTTTAGTGGTAATTAATTATCTGCAACAATAACTTCAAATATAAAGACATATTTTACATGATCAAAGTATTTTATTTCATTATCTGTATAATCAGCAGCATCCACTTAAGAGTGCCCAGTATCTACTTACAGCTTTATCGTAAGCAGGGAGAAACCATCTATTGTCAGTCACCATTTGATATTTATGTACTGATTATGAGTGATAAATAAGTGGGTTGAAGTAAAATACTTTTCGTCATTTTAGATTTTAGTCATCGCCGTATTTGTCACATACTTATACAATATGTGCAGTGAAATGCAGAGTGGTGCATGTCAAAGTTAGTGTATATTATGACAATATAACCATCATGCAAATGACTCTCTGAAAGAAAGAACTTTGTTTGGGTCTAAAATAGCAGCAGCAGTCATATTGAGATGCATATCTCTGAAATAGCTCAACGAAACAGCTGAAGCAACAAGCAGGGTCTTCCCTCATTATTGAGGGAATTGAAAGGCATGTGCGTGCGCGGTGTGTGCGTGTGTGTTGTGCCAGGGGAATCCTGTCTGGGACAGAAGTGTGTGTATGATTTCACCCGCGGATTAGCGTTCCGTCTCCGCAGAGAATGACAAGGTTCTATTTGAGTGGTTCCATGTGTCTGAAAGTGTGTGTGTTTTTGATGCCGTGTTGGGATTATCCCTGTGTGTGTGACCTTATGAGGAGGGAGCACACTGTAAAGTTCATGTGGGCTGGAAAGTTGGCAATGAGCTGACAGTTGAAGCTGAAAGTTAGGATTAAGGATGGGTATAATCAGTGTGTCCTTCAGTTTGACCCAGTCTGTCTTCATTACTCTGTGTGTGTGTGTGTGTGGGTGGGTGTGTGTGTGTGTGTGTAAACAGCATTCCCTCTCATCTGGCATAGGAAGAAATGAAAATAGAGATAGAGGTGCTGATGAGGGGAAAGACAGAGACAGTTTCTCTGTTTGGAGTGTCTCTGAACACCACAGGTCGACAGCAGATGAACATACAATAATATGGTTTCATAATTTATCAGAAATGTGAGACAATATCTGTATAAATAAATAAATAAATCATAGAACAGACTACAATGTCCATCTTGTCTCCAATTCAGTGACCTAATGCCGCCCTCTGGTGGTGGAATTTGTTAAATTCACAGAGACACCAGAGAATATCTTTGAACAGGAGTTGGAGCACAGTTCAGCAACCTTATATGGAGTAAAATGGGGAGTTACTTATTTGATATAATCTTCCCCAAGATTATATCACCAGAGGTGAAGAAGAGGGTCAGGAGCTCACATGAACTTGATTTCACCAACCGAGTATAGAACATTCGGGCCTGGGGAGTGTGTGTGTGGGGAGGGGGGGTTAAGCACTCATTATGTAATGTGACGGAGACCTCCCTGTCATCACCTCTAATGAGAAGAACTGGCCTGAACTACAGACGGAGGCTCAGTCACATTGGATACCCAACACAACATAACTACCCTAGATAGAGTTGTCATGGTCATTGGTTAAAAAAAAAAAGAAGCTAATACTGGCTGTCGGTAGGAAACACAACAAACATCAATGTCCCGTGTTAAAGTCCAACATCTCGTTCCGACCACTGCCTTATTGCCATAATACAGAAACAATAAATACTGTAAATATAAAAAGCACGAAGTCGATTTGTGAAGGCGGTGAAGAAGTATCAATGGTCCCTCTTCTCTACCACCTACTGAAGAAATTCTCTTATTTATGTGATAGCTTGCAGGGGTATATCTGGGTCATACTAGAATCTAGTTTATGTTTCAGGGTAATAAGGGGCCACAGACAACAGGTAACCTGCAAGGTGCACTCGGTAGAGTGCAGATATCTGCCAGATGTGTCTGCAACGACCACCGCTGTATCGTGTGACTGAATGAATACCAAACACAATTAACTGACACCCGCCTTGGAACCAATGGGCTGTAAGGCTTCGTAAAACACATTTCATTCAAACCTGCATGGATGAATGCATGTATTCAGTTTGAAGTCCCTGTATATAGGACACATACAATCTTGCCAAAATAAAAAAAAACTCACCAAGCTGTCTGCCCGAGCAGCGACTGAGTGGAGCTCCTCAGCTGTGTGTGTAGTGGTAGTAACATTAGCTGATAGCTGTTAGCCAAACACATAGTCCAAAACAATTAAAGTCTGCAAACTGTTTTCACCTACTGTGTGAGCCACAGAGGGCCACAGAGCAGCGGCAGAGAGGTGCTCAGCAGTGCGTGTACTGGTACCTCCGTTAGCCACACAACGAAAGTGGGTAAACAGTTTTCCCTGTAGACATGAATGAAATTTATTTAGAGCGCTTTTCACAGACATGACATCACAAAGTGCTTCACAGCAGAAATTTAAAAACATAAAAAACCACAATGTGACCCTAGGGGCAATAAATTACATACACAGAATACAATTAAATAAAAATAAGACAATAAAAATTAAAACATATTTTAAGAGCAGGTCTAGGAAACGGGTTTTTACTCAAACGCCAGCCTAAAAAGGTGGGTTTTGAGCTGGTTCTTAAAGTATTCACAGTATCTGCGAGGCGTAGAGTTGTAGGCAGAGCATTCCAGAGCCTCGGCGCCACTGCCTCAAAGGCTCGGTCACCACGGGTCTTAAATCGTGTGCTAACCCTAACCCTAACCCTCGGAGGTCGCCAACACCTTCAGAGGCGGCACCGACACCCCACCACCGCCTGCCCAGTCCCTCGTACTCTTGATTTTAACCTTTTCAGAGGCTACCCACAACTTACTCAAGACCATCAAGAGCAATTTTCGGGGGGCGAGGGAACACTGTGCCGCCCTGGAGGACAGCCGTGTGATCTCCGCCTTTCGTAGAAATAAGAATCTTAAAGACATCCTGGTCCACACTGACCTCAACAAGAAAGCGACCAGGAGGGAGGCGCTTCGAGGTTCGGAGATCGGTTTTATGAGTCTCCCCCACGTTTTTAACCCCCAGAGTCGGAGGTCGCCGACACCTTCAGAGGCGGCACCGACACCCCACCACCGCCTGCCCAGTCCCTCGTCCCCTTGATTTTAACCTTTTCAGAGGCTACCCACAACTTACTCAAGACCATCAAGAGCAATTTTCGGGGGGCGAGGGAACACTGTGCTGCCCTGGAGGACAGCCGTGTGATCTCCGCCTTTCGTAGAAATAAGAATCTTAAAGACATCCTGGTCCACACTGACCTCAACAAGAAAGCGACCAGGAGGGAGGCGCTTCGAGGTTCGGAGATCGGTTTTATGCGTCTCCCCCACGTTTTTAACCCCCAGAGTCGACTCGGTTTTAACTTGGGGCAGGCCCTGCCACCCACAGCATCGAATGTGGTTTATGCTCTTAGATGCGGGGCCTGCCACAAACTATACGTGGGGGAGACAAAGAATGAGCTGCATCTTAGAATTAAGCAGCATTTTTATATGATCAATAGTGGGAATGGCACGAGCGTCCTATATGCACATTTTAAACTCCATGGCTCACATGGTCTCCAAAGTGTGGGCCTGGAGAGCAGCGGGCAGTGGAGCAGGGCGCAGCGGCAAGCAGCGGAGAGGAAATGGATCCACAGACTGGGTACTATAGACCCTCAGGGGCTGAATGAAAAATATTAACTCCCAGTCTGTTTTTATTGGAGCCTCGCCTGCCATCCCTTTGTCCCTTCTCTCACCCCCATTACATCTCCACCATGGTATTTATCTTATATTATATACATGTTCATTTATTTATTTATATTTTATATATTTATATTTGTCTTTCACGTGTGGTTTTAATATATTATGCTTGTTTTTATTCACCCGTTTAACTATTTTAATTGTGTATTATTGTTAAATTATTTATTTATATTTTTAATTATCTGATTATTTATTTATTTATTTATTTTAAATCTTCCCATGTTGGAAATGCACCCTATGTCCTTCCCTCCCCCCACGGGCAGACGAGGCCCATTTTTTAGACTCCCAACCGTGTGGCTGAAGTTGGATAGGGTTATTTGGCATCATTTTACATATTTTTCCATTTTTGTATGTTTTTCGTTTCAAAGCACTTGGCACTTAATTTATTTAAATTTTCTTTTTTTTTAAAAAAGCACTTATTACTTATTTATTGGTTTAAAAGCACTTATCTATTTATTTCTTTTTTTAAAGTTTAGATGTGTGTGTGTGTATTTAACCCAATTGGAAAAGGCTCCTCCACCAATAAAGTGCGAGGATCGTGTAAGGACTTATGCAGCTCAGTTTTTAAAAAAATAAACCTTTTATTTTTCAGGAGAGGGTGAACAAATAAGTGTCTCTAAACACAATAAAATGGACTGAGACTGATCTCTGGTCTGAGAGAATCAGTGGGACTAATACAGTTTTAAAATGGAGCTCCTAACGTTTCGGCAAGTTGTGCCTTCCTCAGAGGAGAATAAAAAATGAAAGAAAGACTGGAGGTATTTATACCTTCC
Source organism: Melanostigma gelatinosum (assembly GCF_949748355.1). Classification (NCBI taxonomy): domain Eukaryota; kingdom Metazoa; phylum Chordata; class Actinopteri; order Perciformes; family Zoarcidae; genus Melanostigma; species Melanostigma gelatinosum. The sequence goes on along the minus strand of NC_136634.1, from coordinate 31,807,557 downwards.
CTAGGCGGCGCAACCAGGGAGCTTCTGATAGGCTGGAACTCCCTCTAATCAGATGGCTAAGCCGTCTCAGCTGTCTAATTGAACACCTGGCAATCAGGAGGAAACCTGTCTTAATCGGCAACAAAGGCCTACTGGGTATCCCAGCATGCCCAAAATCCTCATCTTTGCAAAGAAATCATCGATTTTCTTTCATTTCTTATGGTTCCTCCACAAAAGGAGCCCACACACACACTGTCCAAAGTCGCCATAACCGCTGCAAGTCGTATCTTGCAGCATTTCGACGGAAAAAGACACATTACAGACCCGACCACGTGCTAGCGGATGTTACCATGGAGCTACTGCCTTCAGAAAACGCTAGTACTTATAGTACAAACCGTATCTTCCTCTTCCATAAGCCGTCAACCAATGTTTGCGTAACTGAGCTATTCTCATACTCGATCGTGCGCTCGGTCGCAGCCATTACGCACAGCAAGTCCGCTACTCACACACCATGTCTTCGACCATATATACATAGTTTTGCAATTTGCAAAGGCTAATAATAAAAGGAAAATAATATAAAGGGAGAAACACCTTTAGTGTGTCAGAATATCATGTGGTTACCATGTGTCCATTTGGGTCTCCAAATGTCCTTTTAGAGCTCCGCTTGGATCTCTTCATGGAAGAAACTCTGTAGAATGGTCATACTTTGTCCAATCGTCTTCAAATTTGAGGCAGTTGTTCACTGATAGTGTAGTTACAGCCCTATACTGTCCTTTACCTGTACAGATACAGCCACCGGCAGTTATTTATACTGAAAGATTATTTTATGCGGACAAAAATCTTCAATTTTTACTGACTCCAAAGGCCCACTGCTCTGTTTCTGTATGACCTACAGGTTGTCTGACACTTTTGATGCATATAGTCAGAGTGGGCCCCGGGACACTTTGTACTTGAAAAGTTGGGCCCCGAGGTCAAAAAGGTTAAGAACCCCTGCGCTAGAGGGAGCCCGTTAGCCGCACCGGGTCCTCCTCAGAGCCGGAGAAGCTCAACACAGAGGCGGACAGACCGCAGTCAGTGCACCTGTATTCTGATCGTTACGGTAATCAATCAGCTCAAGAGCCGAGCGGTTGATGTTAAAGTGAGCTGGTGAACTTCCTGTAGCCGTTAAGCTAACGTGTGACGTGACCTACAAAGTGACGTTTCCTTTGATAACACATCCGGTTAACTGACGTCTAGTAGAAGTTAACTCTCAATCTTCACAAAGATATGAACCAATAAACACCTTGTTACCTGTTCAACTGGCGCTGAGAGTAGTTTTAACACATTTATACACGTTTTACTCCACATTAAATACCGGAAGCTCTACTACCGTTTGTGTGTTTCTGTCACGTTACGCTGACCACCTGAGACCAGGTTCCTTTCAAAATAAAACACAGGAAACACCACAATAAAAGCCTTAACGAAACAACTTCACACAGTAGTCTCAAAGAAACAGAACAAAGATGGAGTCAGATATTTACATGAATTAATTTATTCATATGTTGACAGAATTGTATTGTACAAACACATATGACACATGACGTGTTTCATGTTAACTGCTGTTGTGGTTCCTCTCAGTCCTCATTGGTGGTCTCTGTTTAAAAAGGATCCTGTTCATCTGACCTGGACCTCAAGCAAACCTCACATTTCACTCTTTAACCTCGTAGTCAAGTGTTGAAGCTGTTTGTGTTTCTGAAGCTCAACTTTCAGTCGGAACAATAAGAATAAAAGATGCAGCTCAGTGTATCAGTCACATATTCATCAAACGATCACCTGATTCTGCTTCAACATGTCACTGCTTTATATTTCACATCACATTCACATCAACTGGAATCACATTTCTACAAAGTCAAAGGATTTGTACATTTGTCTAAAGTCACATGTTCGTGATGATCTATTTGCATAAATGTGTGGAACCTGATTTTATCTGCAACAATAGAATCGACTTGTTTTCACTGAGAGAATAAGATGTGAGAGTAAAGTAAAGCTCAACTCCATCACTGAGCTTTAAGCTGGATGAAGACATATTCCTCCTCTTGTCCCAGTGGAGGGAGAACGCACTCTGGATTCTACAAAGGCTGAGTTCAGCTTCATGAGGACGTCTTTGCAATGATTCTGTCCTCTCGAGTGAACAAAGTGATGAAGACGGAAACATCAGAGCCCAACCTGAAGCTCATCAAACACAAAGATTTCTAGTGTTTTCATCAATTACACAATCATCACTTCTGCTCATTCGAAGGGAACGAAACACAACGATTCTTATCTTCAGGTGATGATGAAAATATACTTATTAATATTATGTTCATTCATCCAAAAGTCTTCAACGGATCTTTGAGTTAAAGTAGTGAAACCTGAAAGTCCTGAATTCACAATGACAGTAAAAGTACTAAAGTATTCATTTCTGAGTTTCACCGAGGGATCAATTAAGGTTGACTGTTTTCTCCATAACAACATATAAAAGTGATTCATTTGTATATATATGGCTTTGATTAGACAGACGAGATGACATGTGATGTGTGGAGGACGAAATTGTTTTTAAGTATGAATAAATAATAAACAACTAAATAATACATGTATAAATGAATACAGGATGCAATAATACATGTATAAATGAATACAGGATGCAATAATAAATGAATACAGGATGCAATAATAAATGTATAAATGAATACAGGATGCATTAATAAATGTATAAATGAATACAGGATGCAATAATAAATGTATAAATGAATACAGGATGCATTAATAAATGTATAAATGAATACAGGATGCAATAATAAATGTATAAATGAATACAGGAAAGTCTAAATAAATGTATGAATACAGAAATGAATAAAACACAGAATACATAAATGCGGAAATAAGTGTTTTTGTCTTTCACATTTTGTCTTTTTTGTGACAGATGTTGATGAGTTCATTCATTAATATTAGTTAAAGATTAGTAAGGCTGCTTGATGCAAATGTTTTGCAGGTCCTTGGAAGAAGCTCAAGACAAGTTAAACAGTTAAGAAGGGGTTAAAAGAGACACTGATCTGGCCTTTGCTAACTGAGAGGAAAGACACAATTCCCCTCCTCTTAACAAGAGCATCTGATTTACAGTGCACACCACAGGTAAGTGACCCCATGATGCTAAGTCAAAAACACTCCTCTGAACTCACACAAAGTACTTTCTCAGAAATGACCCTGAATGAAAAATGAAGGAAATCTAGACATAATTAAATAAATAGAATCAGGTCAGATATTTTGTTTTCAAGCAAAGGAGTAACAAAGGTGGATTAAGTGTTTGTCCTAAAGATGCAGTTTTTGACACGAGTACACTCACACTCACACACACACACAGACACACCTTGGAAAAAAATCAGCTTGTGTTCCACCTGTGTCCCTAGACACAGCCGTATATACTAGACTGGCCGTATATCACCCTCTAGACCTGCCCCATCAGCCTGCCGTGTCCACGGCTCATGGCTGGTGGGTGCTGGGTCGTCCCTTAGCCTGCTATGTCCATAGCAACGGGCCAGCGGAGACTCATACCCTCATTATCAACCCCTGTTTAAGAGAGCAGATGCAACACATGCTACCAAATAACACTTGGAATTCCAAAGCTATTTAAAACACTCTAAGTCAAACAATTCTCACTGACGGTGCCATTTTTATTTATTTTTCTATTTACATGTCTGACAAAGTCTCTGGCTCATTATTACTTCACAGAGACTGTTTTCACATTTTAAATTGCTTTAATTTTAAAGTTATTGGCTTAAATGCGCGAAAACAATTACCCACAATTCCCCTTGGCATTGTGGGTAACTATGGTAACTATGGTAAACACGAGCCATCACATGTTTAGCCGCCATTTTGCTAGGTTTTCAATGTCACATCGAATCGAACGCACTCAGCCAGACAGAGGAAAATGAGGTGCAGTTCCGTTTTCAGCCACAACAAAGTGTCATCGGGCTAGTGGCGCTGTTTTAACATTTTGGCTGGTGCGTGGAGAGATTAAAGCACGTTTGTGCTTATAAAACGCCTCCAATGTGAGAGTAAATCCACTTCAGCGGCACAGATGTCGGGGATTTGATGGTGATTGTCATCAGCTCATTTAAAAAATGTTTCTTCAACCACACCTGAACGAAGTTTGCATTATTACAGGGAATCCCACATGAATATATTCAGTATATATATATATATATATATATATATATATATATATATATATATATATATATATATATATATATAAGTTTAAATAAAGTCACGTTATTTCATTACTGTCTTTATCCTTGTGTACGGCAGTTGTGAATGGGGAACATGTTGCTGTTTATTTTCCTTCGCATATATGAAGTGCTGTATATACTTGAAAGTGTTATCAGTGGCCTGCAATGTTAACACAGTTTATGAATAGGGTATTGTATTATTCTTACTATGATTTGTATTTCCCTCGCTTGTATAAAATGTGACGGGGGGAAGTGGCGTGGCGGAGTATGGAGCGCGCAGACAGGCGAAGCACTCGGCGTTCAGTGGGCCCAAAGAGTCGGATTTCCAGGCGACTGTACAGCAAGGAGCACAATCCAATGTTGTGGATTATAAATCGGAAATCTCACTGGACTACTGCAAGAAAGACCCACCATCTAAACGGACCGTGGTGAGATAGCGTGGCTTCTACAGATTACGGAACAGCGGCGTCTCACCACGCTTCCTTCCACCTGTTGACAATATTATTTTTGGCCTCGGGGATTTATTCATCGTCGGACTGTTTAAGTTGAATTAAGGAACTTTGGGACTGATGGGACACTGGGTTTGGGGTACACTTTGTGAATGTCACGCTTGTTTATTGTGTCGGAGTACAAGTGGGAGTCTCACGGCTTTTCTTTTTTGTTCTCTGTAAGTTATGCCGACCAGGTCGGACGTGAATGAATTTGATTTGCATTAATATATGGTGCTATATGCAACAAACTGTGTGTTTTCGTTGATATAGGATTTAATGTGACATTATAGTGAGGAAACGGGAGAGCCTTTCAGCGTGTTTTCTTAGCTTTCAAACATATTAGGCAGTCACATCGGAGTGTCTGTACACACCAGGTATCACACCTACCCGTTCCCTTAGCTGTAGCGTATGCACTTTGCCCCTTAGGTGTTCATAGTAAGGTGAATAGTTCCAGCTGAGCATGCATTATAGTGACTTTATTATTTGAATGTTAATTGTGTCAGAAAACTGATTGAAGCAACAAGTGTGGCGATTTATTCATATTTTTTTAATCGCTCTACATATTTTTGACAAAGATGTTTTCATTTGATGCATGTTCCAGCTGACCGTTTGGTCACGATTGAGAGAGAAATGCCATCTGTTAAATAAAATACAATAAATGATTCAATAAATGACAATGATATGGTGGTATCATATATAGAATTGCATTACAAGTCAGTGCTTGAAAAATATTTGCATCTATATATTTTCAATGAAACTGTAAGAAACATGTGATCATGTAATGATGTTTGACTCTGTAGTTTTTCATGCAACGTTTTAGTTGGACAGAGGAATTTTTCGGCAGAACACAATCTGATATAAAATGAAGACTGATGGTGCACGGGCCAGACGGCGTACGGGGCGCACGGCGCACGGTGGATATATAACCGCTACCTCTGTGGGCATAACACAATCGCATATAAAAGGAATCAAATAAAGACTCACGGGGCGCACGTCACGCGCTTATAAGACAGCTACAAGTGTATCCGTAGCAGATCAGATATAAAAGGAAGAAGACTGGTCTGGCAGACACAGTCAATAGATTTGCATGGCGATATAAAGTGAGTTTCTATTTCACCGTAAACGTTCATCTAACAACTGAGTTTTGACGTGATGTGTTAGTGACTCTTCCCCTCTGTCTCCTCTCACAGGGAGAAGATGATCTGCAGGATGCTGCTGCTCTTCATCCTGACCTCCTGTGTCTGCGGTGAGTTTACTTTTGTGTTTGAGGGCGGGGACACCTCCTTTTGGAGACCTGCCAGGACACCTGCAAACTATGAAAAAAACTTACAAACCCCTCTTGAGAATTACAGGTATTAAGGCCTATACTTTGTGTGCCCGTGCCCTCTGACTGCCTAAAGGCAGCCAGACCCTTTTTTCCCCCTGAACCTAACCTGCCAGTGCCACAAAGTGTACCTTGACTTGTATTAGAAACTCATTGGGTGGAGATGATGGCCCTTAACTGGTGGTTTTACACCCAGTAGGCCTTTGGTGCCGATTAAGACAGGTTTCCTCCTGATTGCCAGGTGTTCAATTAGACAGCTGAGACGGCTTAGCCATCTGATTAGAGGGAGTTCCAGCCTATCAGAAGCTCCCTGGTTGCTCCGCCTAGGGAAGGTATAAATACCTCCAGTCTTTCTTTCATTTTTTATTCTCCTCTGAGGAAGGCACAACTTGCCGAAACGTTAGGAGCGCCATTTTAAAACTGTATTAGTCCCACTGATTCTCTCAGACCAGAGATCAGTCTCAGTCCATTTTATTGTGTTTAGAAACACTTATTTGTTCACCCTCTCCTGAAAAATAAAAGGTTTCTTTTTTTTAAAACTGAGCTGCATAAGTCCTTACACGATCCTTGCACTTTATTGGTGGAGGAGCCTTTTCCAATTGGGTTAGCAGTCCGCTCTGAGATCTTACTTAGCATAAGAGTGCCCCTTGGGAAGGTTTTTTTCAAAAACAAAATTTTGTTTTGATGTGTTTTGTGGTGGTTGGCACAGTGTTAGCTACATAGGTGTCTTTTTAGAGGGGCTGCCCCCAGGAAGGGTTCTTTAGACCACCTGTGCGTTGGGAGAACCTAGTAATAATACTTTTTTATTTTAATATACAGTAAGTGCCCAGAACAGGTGTGGTTCACATGAACATTTTTTCTCAAAACTCACGATGAAATAGGTAGGGATTAAAGAATTATGCATAGAAACATGCTTCCTCAAAAAGAAGAGGATAAGTACACACTGCTAATTTCCAAAGCGGGCAGGAGCTGCACTGACAAAGCTACATATCAAAGGGAACGGACTCAACAAGTGGGGGAAATGATCCACATGTAAAAGCAGCGCAAGTTGACCAAAACAGTCACAGTCACAGTCTGGCATCGAGGGGACGCTGGCGTGTTTTTCGCCGCTCTTCATGCTGACACTTAATTCTCGTTTCCTACCACTCTCTGCCGTTAATCTATTCAATCCTGAACACAGTCTGAAGATTGTCCTGCCCTGGTTTTTGTGTTTCTACCATTTCCACTGCTCAGCTGATTACCTTTGGCTGGTGTTCGGCTCCTAGCCTCTGCCGACCTACCACTAGCTTACAAGCTATCCGACGCCGCTCTTAGCTCTTAGCAAAACCAGCTATCCGACGTGCTCTGCCATCCGTGGAGTCCCCGCTCCGGAACACTCCGACTGGACTCTTCTCTGCCACACTGCCAGGAACTTCCACGAACCCTCCCTCAGTCCTGCCAACGCGACTTCGCTGCTTTCCATCGCCGCTGCTGAAGGTCGAGGTCCGGTGTCTACCAGGCTAATGGTGCCGGCTACTAGCTGGCTCTCTGTTCTCTTCATGGTGCTCCTACAATACTCTCCGCTGGAACTCCTAAACTTTTCCAGCCACACCATCCCTGACTGCCTCGCAGCTATCAAGTCTCTCGGACTACTGCGTCGTGCCCGCTACATACACCGGGCATCCCGACGCAAGTTTTTCTACTCCACAACTCCTATTCCCGCATTTGTATCCGACAGTCGGTCCGTCGCACTGCGATGTCGTCATCACAACAATCGACGTCATCCGACCAATCCTCACGTTCGCTCTATCTACCTGAGGTCCCTGGTCTGTGCTGGTTTCTCCCTCCTCGTCCTCCCCAGCATCTACGAACAACACTGCAACGTTTATGCTGCTGAATACTCGCTCCCTCAACAACAAAGCATTACTCATTCATGACATTATCACTGACAGAAGCATTGACATTCTATGCCTAACAGAGACATGGCAAAATCAGCAGGACTTCGTGACACTCAACCAAGCCACACCCCCAGGCTATGTATACATCCAGAAGCCCCGCTTCCTGGGTCGTGGCGGTGGACTGGCTGTTATCCACCGAGCCGGCATCCTGGTCAAAGAGCTCCCAGTACCTACAACCTCCTCATTCGAGTGTGTTGTCTTCAAACTGGCTGGGTCTGCTCCGCTCCTGGTCGCCCTCATCTACCGCCCACCCAAAGCCTCCACTACCTTCCTGTCTGAGCTTTCTGAGTTGCTCACCTCTCTCTTCTCCATGTCTCCATCAATTTTCCTGCTTGGCGATTTCAACATTCATGTGGACTCCAGCAACTGCACGTTTGCTACCGAATTCCTGTCACTCCTGGACTGTTTCTGCATCAAGCAACATGTCAAGGGTCCCACCCACAACAAAGGCCACACACTGGACCTGGTGTGCTCTACCGGCCCACCACCCCCCGACCTACAGCGTCTGGACCTGGCTGTATCTGACCATCACGCCATCCTCTTCACTGTTCCTGTCTCCCTGCCCAGGCAGCATCCTAAATGCACCATCATGTTTAGGAACATCAAGACTGTGAGTGCACCAGCCCTATCCAACCTGATAGCTACCCACATGGCCTCGGCTCCCTCCGACTCCACCGTGGACGGCCTGGTAGCCCACTACAACGCTGCCTTATCCCTCAGTCTCAACTCTCTCGCCCCCATCAAAACCCGGACTGTTTCCTTCACCCGCCCTGCCCCCTGGTTCACTTCCGAACTCCGCAGCATGAAGGCCTCTGGTCGCCAGCTGGAGAGGCTTTCTAAAAAAACTGGCCTCACGGTCCACCTCCTGGCCTTTCGTGACCATGTGGAAACCTACAAGGAAGCTCTCTCTCAGGCCAAAACTGTATACTACTCTCGTTTGATCGGTGCCCAGCAAAGCAACCCTCGATCATTGTTCTCCACCATCAACCGCCTACTCCGCCCCATTGACGCCCCCCATCCCTCTGGTGCTCCCGATCTCTGCTCCAAATTCCTCGACTTCTTCCAGGCGAAAGTCGACTCCATCCACCAGCAGCTCCTGACACCAGCCCCTCCCCCTCCACCCGCACTTCAGCCACCTGGCAACGCCCCCTCAGCGCCGCACCTCTCCCTTTGTGACCTCTCCTCCTTCTCCCCTGTGGATGCTCCCCAACTGGCCAAGTTGGTCAGCTCGGCCAGGACGTCCACCTGCTCCCTGGACCCCATGCCTACAGCCCTGGTCAAGGACTGCTTACACACCCTCTGCCCCTACATGGTGGACATCATCAACGCTTCTTTGGCATCTGGTATTGTCCCTACCAGCTTCAAAACTGCCTCAGTCACCCCCATCCTCAAAAAGCCTGGCCTGGACATTGATGACCTCAACAACCACCGGCCGATCTCCAACCTCCCCTTCCTCAGTAAGACTCTGGAAAGAGTAGTCGCCGGCCAACTCCATCTCCACATGTCCAACCATGAGCTCTATGAGCCCCTCCAATCCGGCTTCAGACTCCAACACAGCACGGAGACCGCCCTCATTAAGATCATCAACGATCTCCTCATTGCTGCTGACTCTGGCCGCCTCAGCATCCTCATCCTCCTGGACCTCTCTGCAGCATTTGACACTGTCTCCCATACCATCATCCTCAACCGCCTATCTGACCTTCTAGGGGTCACTGGCACCGCCCTCTCCTGGTTTTCATCCTACCTCCATAACAGGGAACATTTTGTTTCCATCAACGGCTCTATTTCCCCCCTAGCCCCAGTCAATCATGGCGTGCCCCAAGGCTCTGTGCTTGGCCCCCTCCTCTTCACCATCTAATGCTCCCCCTCGGCAAGATCATCCGCCATCATGGACTGAACTTCCACTGCTATGCTGATGACACTAAAATCTATCTCAGTACCACTCCATCCTCCCAGTTCCCCCCTCACTCCCTTGTCAACTGTCTGCATGAAATAAAAACCTGGATGTCATCAAATCTTCTCAAACTCAACACCAAGAAGACAGAGCTCATGGTTGTGGCACCCAAGGCGCTGCTCCGGAAGGTGGGTGACTTCATCCTCGAGGTTGACGGCTGCTCCATCTCCCCATCTCCTGAAGTCCGCAACCTGGGTGTCATCCTGGACTCCACCCTTTCCTTCAAGTCCCACATCAAGTCCGTCACCAAAACTGCCTTTTTTCATCTCCGGAACATTGCCAGACTCCGACCGTCACTCTCGGAGTCTGTTGCTGAAACCCTGGTCCATGCATTTATCACCTCCCGCTTGGACTACTGCAATGGTGTCCTGTTCGGGGTACCCAACAAAACCCTGGACAGGCTCCAGTACGTACAAAACTGCCGCCAGGGTTCTCACGCACACAAAGCCCTGGCAGCACATCACCCCCACCCTCATCAACCTCCACTGGCTCCCGGTCAAGTCCCGCATCTCATACAAGATCCTCCTCCTCACCTACAAGTCCCTCCATGCCCATGCCCCCCAGTACCTATCGGACCTCCTCCGCCCACATGCCCCACCCCGGAACCTGGGGTCTTCAGACTCTGGCCTGCTTGCCACCACCCGCACCAAACTGCGAACCTTCGGGGACAGAGCTTTCAGTGTGGCAGCCCCCACCCTCTGGAACTCTCTCCCTGCGGTGATCCGCAACATTTCCACTCTGGACGCCTTCAAAAGGGCCCTCAAGTCCCATCTGTTCGCCAAGGCTTTCGGCCCCTAGTTTACTTGTTCTGTTTTTCTGACTGTTTGTCTAAACTGTTTTTGTCTAACTGTTACTCTTGTAAAGCGGCCTTGGGTCCCCTGAAAGGCGCTATATAAATTAAAGTTATTATTATTATTATTATTATTATTATTATTATTATTAATAAAGGGTGAATAATTTGATAAAAATTAGCGGGTTTCAATCCCCGGAGGACTGGGTCTTTCTGGTCTGGTGTTTTTTAAGAATAACTTATTTGTTCACCATTTGGGGTGAATAATGGGACATAAATCAGTGGGTTTAGAAAATAAATTGTCTTTTTTTCTCTTTTCCCTTTTCTTGGATGTCACAATTGAACTGAGACTGGGGGGACCTAGAGTGTCTAAACGATGGACTTACCTCCTCTGAGGGCGGGGACAACTCCTTTTGGAGACCCGCCAGGACACCTGTTTCCCCCCCCCCCCCCCCTTTTTGTTTTGAATTTGACATCCGGGATTTTAGAATTCTTCATTCTTGGATGTCACAGTTAGGCTGAGACTAGGGGGACCTAGAGTGTCTAAACAAACGATGGACTTACCTCCTCTGATGTGGGCGGGGACACCTCCTCTGATGTGGGCGGGGACACCTCCTTTTGGAGACCCGCCAGGACACCTGCCCTTTCCCCCTCCCCTTGGTTTTGAATTTGACATCCGGGATTTTAGGGTTCTCCATTCTTGGAGGTCACAGTTAAACTGAGACTAGGGGGACCTAGAGTGTCTAAATGATGGACTTACCTCCTCTGATGAGGGCGGGGACACCTCCTTTTGGAGACCCGCCAGGACACCTGCAAAATATGAAAAAACTTACAAACCCCTCTTGAGAATTACAGGTATTAAGGCCTATACTTTATGTGCCCGTGCCCTCTGACTGCCTAAAGGCAGCCAGACCCTTTTTTTCCCCTGAACCTAACCTGCCAGTGCCACAAAGTGTACCTTGACTTGTATTAGAAACTCATTGGGTGGAGATGATGGCCCTTAACTGGTGGTCTGCTGTAGTTTTTCGAAAATGAATTACTTTATTTTAAGATGCACATTCTTCAAAAGCTTTCTGTTTCGTCAGTTATTCTTTAATCTAGACCTTATTGTACTTGAAATGAGAAGAACATTATTCATGTATTATTTATAATCCATCCAGTTAAATTTGAAAACTGAGAATGATAATTTGTTAAAATATAATTGATGTGTACTTTCTTTATTTGATTTGACAGTTGTTGACTACACAGAGACGTTGTTACTACTACTAGGCTTCTTGTCTGTCTGTCTGTCTGTCTGTCTGTCTTCACCGTTTTCATAGAAATAGTAAATATAGTGTTGACTTGTCAGATTAATGCTTAAAGTCTTTCTGCTTCTGTGATGTTTCACTCGTTTCTTTTACATTCAAAGGTTCTGTTGAGGTTCTAATGAATTGAGCCCAAGTGCTGCACACCCAAAGTACAAAGACGAAGCTCTGACACACAGGTGGTTAGTTTAAACTCGTAACCAGATGTGTTGTGGAACGGATAACTTTGTGGGATATTGTGTAGCAACCTGCAGGAACAGCATCTTCTCTGTCCCTGATAACTGGAGGTCTCACACACACACAGGGGCCCAACCCTGGCGGGTGTGTGTGTGAAGATAACGCGTCCCTGTGCTGGATAAGGTCAACTCCTCATGAGAATGAATAAAGAAACAGGGAAATGATAGGACGGGGCTCACAAAACACCGAGAGGAGAGATGCGTAGACGGAGCCCTGACTTTGTGTCTGTAGGGATACTTAATCAATCAAAAACAACAAACAAATACAACAACAATATATAAAATACAATACGAGGACACCAAGACACAAGTGTAATCATTGCAGTTTAAAAAAAAGTCACTCGTTGTTAAAACCTACAGACATTTGTTCCAATGTTTCCAGAAACAAGAAGTATATCTTGTGTCACTGTGTGTTGGATCAGTTCAGGCTTTTATAATTACATGTTCTGAGTCATTTAACCAACATTTAAATTTGTAAATAAAATTCCTCAGCACAGCATGGAAGGAACATTACGACTCACAAACATATGACTTGCACTTGTCCATCTTGGAAGCTTGAGCAAGATTCTAAAAGCATCATTAAATGGACCTGAGTCTTCTTCATGTTGGCTTCACCACAGCTGCACCACAGCTGGGCTGTATACAGTGAGTACAGTCGGCTCTGTTTTAACATCATCTGTACACGTATGAAATTTACGTGCCAGCATATAGCTTGAGCATACAATTAGCAACACTGCCGCTGCACATCGTCATCATCACTGAGGTCATTCCTGATGATGTGACCCAAATATTTCATTTTGTGCACCACATTTAGCTCTTGACCTCCCATAAAAATGAGGGAAAATGTAGCTTCTGATCCTCCTTGGTTTTAGCAATCATGATAACACTCTTTTTAGAGTTGAATTTGATGTCATACTGCACGCCATACCGTGAGCAGACTGAGCAACTGCTGTAAACCAGCGCTATAAGGAGACAGGAACACTAAGTCATCAGCGTACATCAGATGGTTCACAAGACTTTCCCCCACCATACATCCTGTCTTACACTCTTTTAGTTTTCTAAAGATCATCCATATATAGATTAAAAAGAGCAGGTGACAGTATTCCACCTTGTCGGACGCCATTGGTCACTCGGAAGGGTGCAGATACACTCTGACCCCACCTCGCTCGCATGGTTTGATGTGAATACCAAAAGTGCAAAATCCTAGTCCAGTATGGAGGGACCCCTCACACTTGTAGCTTGTGTTGTGAATGAAGATCGAGTGAACAGACTGAGATCGAGGCGTTTAGCTCAATTCAAGCAATAACATTTATTTGTGACAGAAGTATTATGTCCAGCAGTTAAACGTGCACGGACCCTAGCAAAAAGGAAAAAAGTGCAAAAGTGAAACCTAAGAGCGCTTATACAGAGTGCGCAGGCGTGTCCTTTCTGGTTCTCCTTGTGGAGCCATTGGTCAAATTCAAAGTAGGAGGCGGATTTGTTTCTAGCGTTCAAATGGCCTGATGGAGCACTGGGCAACGTCACCCACAATGGCTCACGTCCGGAACCCGCCTTCTCTGGAACGTCAGTGTGTGTGAAATGTTGATGTACAGCATGATGTACAGCATATTGTTAACACTTAAGGTGCTAAAAAAGGGTGCAGTTCTAAACTATTTCGAAGTCTCTGTGTGAATAGATAAAAGAGCTCTTCTCCGACTCTAAGATGGCAGTTTCCGCCCTAATCTGGTGGTTTAAGCAAGTGTTTCTATCGTGCGAACAGGCGACGGAATGCCCCATTCTGAGTTTTTGACCTACTTACAGTGACCTCACAACTCTGCAATATAAGCTTTACAAGTATAGCGCATATTATTTAACAGTGAATGAATATATTTTATTTACAAATCCCCCTTTTCCCTTTTCACCCTATCACAGCACACGTTAATGCTGAGCTGCACGTTAATGCTGACGTACTCGGCTCGGCCACCTAGAAGCTCTGACATGTCAAAGAATACGTCCAACATGTCAAACTAAAGATCTGATTGGTTGAACACCATGCCAATCAACAATATCGTCCCCATTCACTTAAAGTGCAAAGGCTATCCAGCAGGCATCGGGCCTCTCTTCTTACCTAGAGACACAGAGGTGAAATCTGATTGGATAAAAGCTCTACTTTAAAACAAACTGTGCTGCAGGCTGGAAGCAGAGCAACTGAGGAAGACAGTAGCTAACCCCATCACCCGCCCCCTCCCCTGGACAAGCCCTCGCCAGGTGCCCCTCTTGTCCACAGTTAAAACACCTCATGTTCTGTGTTGTTGCGTATATGCTGTGTTCTATTCCCTCCACTGATGACTTAAAATTGAGATCCAGCTCCATGTTGGAGTTACTCATTATCATGTATAACTGTCTCCGGTAAGAGACAATGTGTTTGAAGTCCGCTCCTTTACACTCAGAGGACATGTCTCTTACAGGAGACACAACCTTCCCATACCGGGACAACTCCCTGATGATGAGTTCATCTGCTATGTACGGAGGCACGTTAGAAAGCATGACTCTTTTAGCCGGCATAGAGAGGGGCGTCACCAAAATCAGCGTCTCCCTGATGACGACACCTTTCTCCACGACGGTATTCGCCTTCTCTTCCTCATCCACAAACATCACAACCCCACCATTCATTCTAGCGGCAGTTTTGATGCTGAACGAGCCCACCAGCTTCGCTACCGCTACACACACGTCCTCCACTGAACAAGGAAACCCTGGCGAGATCTTAAAACCATGTTTCCTTGTCAGTTTTCGGAGCGGTGCCATGACGGCAGCCCTCGCTGCTCACTCGTGACGCAACACCCCCAAACACTCACAAAAACCCACAAAACACCACATAAACACCAAAAAACGACAACTAATCAATGAACTACCTACTAATTCCCACTAAACATGAAACATATGTACAAAAAAATTCGAAAAAGTCACTCACTCCACCGATTCACACACCGCACCTCTCACTCCGCCATCCACTCCGTCATCCACTCCGTCATCCACTCAGAGAGAGAGAGAGAGCCCGCCCGCCCAGGTAGCCAGCGGACTCGGCCGTATTGCGGCTGAGTGTCGGCTGACTCGGCTGTGTTCCGGCTCGATGCGGCCAAATGTGAGCCAGCTTTGGCCCATTTCATTTTTGCCCAATCTGGCATTATAGACTCGGGCCTATTCTGGCTGAGACATGGCAGCCGGGTTAATCAGAATCAGCTTTATTGGCCATGTGTGCTTACGCATACATGGAATTTGTCTCCGGTTTCCACTCCGCTCTCAATGTACAAACACAAATTTACAATAAACAAGAAAAATATATGTATAAAGAATCAAAAAGGGCAGCGGAAAAAAGTAGAACGGATGTAGGTATAAACATTTAGCTATAATACAAGTATAAATATATAGCCAAGATATAGCACAGACTTTCAGCACAGACTTTCAGGCAGGAGGGTGACACACCGTCTGGGCCTGGTGCCTTCGTGATCTTCTGTCTGTGAAAGAGCTGACTCACATCCTCTTCGCAGATCCTCAGTGCCGGTGGGGGGACGGTTGGGAGAGATGAGGAGGCAGGGGGTGTAGATGGTTGTTTGATGGGGCAGGTGGGGGGGTGTGGGGGGGGTGAGGGTAGGCTTATCGAACCTGCAGGAGAAGGCATTCAGGTCGTCAGCCAGTTGGTGGTTGGCCTCAGTGGGGGGGGGGGGGGTGGTCTCCTGTAGTTGGTGAGTACTTCCAGGCCTCTCCAAACTGACGAGGGGTCGTTGGCCGAAAACCTGTTCTTCAGCTTTTCAGTGTCGCTCCTCTTAGGGTATAAAAGGATCTGGACCACGTTCCCGCAATTTCTCTTTTTTCCTCCACCGACATCCGCATTTGTGGTAAGTGCAAGCATTATCAAATTGTTCTAATATGGTGGGAGATATTTAACACATTTAGATATCAAATACTCGTTTTTGAAAGAAGCTCAATTCGTCCACCTGCCCTGTGTATATTCAACAGGGAACGTTAACCGCGCTTGTAGCAAGCTATCTAACCGTGTCATGAGAATACTATGCATAGTATTCAATGAATGCTTGTTTTAGTTACACTAAGGTTATGTAATTTCGAGTTGAAACCAGCTAGTACAGTGATTTCCACATAAACTACAGTTAACTTTTTATTTAGCGGCTCGATTCATCCGGGGATCGGCAACGTGGCTCTGCAGCCCCTCTGTTGCGGCTCTTGAGTCGACATCCAAATTAATACGTTATCGTTTTAAACGTTTTCTAAATAAGTGGTCCCCAAACGGGCCGCGGACCGCTACCGGGCCGTGGATCATTTGGTACCGGGCCGCACAGAAAGAATAAATATTATATTATTTCTGTTTTATTGATTATCAGAGTCTGAAAGAAGTTTTATTTAGAAAATTGACCGGATTCTCTTGCAATTTCATCCGCCCGACACATGTCTCGCTCACGTGATAGGTTACCTCTTCCAAGAAAAGCTTCATTTAACAGACAATATCAGGAGTCTGATTAAATACCAGGAGTAACTCTGACGCGCCAAACCCGCTCAAAACCAACATACACATACAGTGGGCATGAGGGTGGGTGCCGCTGTAAACAGGAAGTAGATTAGTTGCTCAAAGCCGCTAACGTGACTTCAGACGGCCGCTCCGCAGGTCTGATTACGCCGCTGGACACGCTGCTCGCTCCAATAACAGCTGCTTCCTCCGTAATAATGCAGACTTTACAGCTGATAGTAAAGACAACATGGTCAGTAATGCCTGACCTGAAATAAAAATGTTTTAATATACTAAAGATAGCACAGTATTATTGATGCATGCATGCACAGTGTTCCACCTCAATGGCTTGTAAATAAAAAACGTGCATGTATATATAAAAATGAAGTACCTTTATACAAGAGCTCAGAGACGTATTGTGAATTGTATGAACTGTATAATATCAATGTCGAATGAGAATACTTTATTTAGAAATTTAAATCACAAACTGTTTTTCCAGGGCACATAAATCACAACAATTTTTGCCGTTACATCATTTGTTGTAACTGGTTGTAACTCACCTGTTAAGGATATTGAGTTTCATGGTACAGTGGAAACCTCTGGTGATTTTTGTCTGGGTCTAATTGATCAGTAGGCGTATGATTATTAAAACCAATTATTTGTCATGCAGATTACTATCTAATTTTTCCTTGTTTCTCACAGTATTTTTGAGATGGGCAGTTAGAAAGAGTCCTGAACATTGATTCCTGCATGGCGTGACGAGTTGTAGAATACAATTTTTTTTTTTTTATTAACAGAAAATGTACCACATAGTGGAGTTCACTGACACTGGGGACACAGAAGTTGTTCCTGACCAGTGGGTTAAAGATGAGAGAGCTGTTTGGCCTCCTTACAAGGAGAGACAAAGATGCGACAAGGCCATAATGAAAGCTCATCCCCCTGGTGCTTCATGGGAAAGCTTCGCCATAAGAATCAGGGCAACTGAAGGTAAGAATCTGACATAACATTTTGTGTAGCAAAATGACATGAACTCAGAAAAATATGCCTTTTCTGGTTAAAGTATTTGTATTTCCATTTGGACGTTAAATATATATTTTCTCTTCACAGATACATACGATGAGGCTCGACTGCTCCTACCAAAGGCCCTGCAGACATCAGACCTCCAAACTGAGGATGAAGTGGACCAGCGCCCAGCTTATTTAAAAAGGAGGAAAACGAAAATGTATATAATGTGCATCTTTTGCAAGTAATGATGTTTTTTTGTCTTACTATTTGTTTATGTAGCAGTGAACACAATTTTATTTTGCGAAGTTTGTTTAGTTTCGATTTGATAATTTTTTGGTTTTACAACATAGTCACCCTGGTTAGATAAACACTAAACACTCATATAAAGCTTCTTGTTATTCATGATATTCCTTATACAAGTTATTTTGTTCAACAGAACCCCAAAACGTTGGATCTCTGACAGTGAAAGTGACGAGGAGCAGCCAGAAATCTCAAAAGGAAAGAAAAAACGGCCAACCCCACTGCCCCAAACATTAGTCCTCCACTTTCCTTGTCCGTACCTTCAAGTCCTATGGGAGAGACTCCAACCTACTGGTCTCATCAGCCTGCTTTCAGTCGTAAGTATTAAAGATGAGCAAATTAGTTAAAACACGATATAGTACAACACTTTCCACAATCATTCTCTCTATGAGCATTATTTCTGCCTAAACCCTCCTTCTGATCTTGTACCCGCACAAATGACAGCCAGGAGACAGAGTGTGCCACATTCCCTGTCG
This sequence comes from Melanostigma gelatinosum, assembly GCF_949748355.1. Taxonomy (NCBI): domain Eukaryota; kingdom Metazoa; phylum Chordata; class Actinopteri; order Perciformes; family Zoarcidae; genus Melanostigma; species Melanostigma gelatinosum. The sequence goes on along the minus strand of NC_136634.1, from coordinate 31,789,016 downwards.
GCCCCAAGTCTGATGACATCTTTCCAGCCTTCATGTGAACGTAAGTGTTATCATCATTTAGCTGCATCTTCAGTGACACCAGAAACTTATTTGACATAAAAGATTCAATTCAATCAGGAGAGACTTGTTTAACAAGTTTAACAATGATTTATTATACAAGTGTCAAATATGAAAAAGTGCAAAGTCTTTGGCGATTGGACTCCATCCTGAAGTACTATCACCGAGGGTAGGGATACTGAGGTCCAACAGGCCTAATCCCCCCTTGGAGTCCAGACCACTGGTGGTGGTGATGACAGGAGTCGCTGCTATCTGATGATGAATCAGGAGCACGACTGTGATGCTGACTGGAGGCGACTGGGGTGGAGGAGGGTTGCATCTGCTTAGCTGCAATGACACCTGACAGCAGCAGAGAGGAGAACACTATTTAAAGATTGACAGCAATGATATGATTGGCTTGAGGAACCGGTGTGCCGAATCTGGTTGGTTACTTAAAAGTGCACGCCCCCAATCAGCTGATAGAGTACTTACAAGGAGAGGAAAGACAGCGATTACGAGTGAGTGTCTTCTTGATTGAACTTGCGCTTGAGCTACATATCATCCCCCCCCTGCAGCGAGGATTGATCACGTCTGCGTTTGCTCCAGAGCCACACCAACGGACCGAAACAGCGCCGGCAAAGCCGGGTTGCAAGCAAGCTCCCCCTGCCCCTTCCTGACGAGGAAAACGGACAACTTCCCCACGAACACTTTTCCATTGCAACGAAGCATCGACAAGTAAGGTTCATGGTATCTGGGCATAGCTTAAATTAACTTAAGTTTAATTCAGCCCATTCATTTATATGTTGATATTCCCGTGTTTTTGTGTGTTTAAGTTACTGTCGCGTGATATCGAGGTATTTATGCAATCATTACGGACCAGAGAAGCTCCGCTGTATTTGTGTATTAACTGCTATGACTTTATTTGGGGATTCTTTTCATTCATTGTATTCCACTCCGTGTGGGAGTTCTCTCTTCATTAACTCGACTCTGAGTGAGCTGAGGTGCGTGGCTTATCACGGCATAAGTTACCGGCAGTTCAAAGACGACAGCGGTATACTTATGCGTGATAGAACCAGCAAACTCAGGCTCCCTACAACATCGCATGCCGAAGTGTGATTCACGTCGAGTTCTCGCTCCTTTTTCCTTTTCTTCCTCCTCTCACGTAACACGCACACACAGCTCCTATCTCTGCCCCTGGGGGAAACCCCGTTCAAACGATCGCCTCACAACACATGTGTGCATCGGCACACGTGATTACATACAGCAGTCTCACCGCCATTTTGCCCGAGTCACTCGACTCCGCCATCTGGTGGTAGTTTAGCTGTAGTATCTTAAGGCCCCTCCCCTTTTGTCCGCGTCACTCGACGCGCCATCTTTGTAGTCTTTAGCTGTAGCTTAAAGACTCTCCTTTACACACACACACACACACACACATATACACACACACACACAGACATACACCCTCATCCATTTTATTCATTCTTTAGTTTAGGCATATAAAATTGTATGATAACGTTTGTTGGTTGCAATATTAATTGATCTGATCATTTATTATTTTGATTTAATAAACTCTGTTATACTTTAAGGAGCAGTCGTCTGTGATTACTTGTGCATATGTATTTGATAAGACTGTATGTAGTAGCCTGTGCTCGAACTTAAAAACCTTCACTGTCACTGAATGTATAGTCATACGCAGACTATTGACATTATGAGTGACTACTAATTATGAGACTTAGCTTTATCGTTTGGTTATTGGTCCCTGTTCGCAGGGTGGTGCCCCGTTGTTATTAATAATCATTAATAATTGTTACATACATTAATAATTCTATTGATGTCAAGAATTCAGTTTCTTAAATGCTGATAACCCGAACACGCTCCTTTACGTTCCCAACATATGTTTGGGGTGGAAACTGGTCTTGAAAAGTAGAGCATGTGTGTGTTTCTTTAAAGAAGACCTTAACGTCCAGTGTGTTTTTTTCTTTGAATTTGTCTCCTTTATAGGTGGTTGTGTCCAAAAAATCAACTGTTGTGAGGCTATGTGTGGATTTAATTTTTATAGATTCTCTGTGATTATGTAGAGTATTGAGAAATGTGTCAAATTCTTCTCTGGAATGTTGCCATATTCCCCAGATGTCGTCTAGAAACCTGTAGTAATGCAGTGGTCTCAGTGTGCAGGCCTTGAGGGCTGATTCTTCCCACTCTGCCATGAAGATGTTTGCGTATGCTGGAGCGAATTTCTTATCCATAGCTGTTCCCTTGATCTGCAAAAAGATATCTTGATTGAAAACAAAGTCGTTTCTCATGAGATAAATTTCTAGGAGTTGCAATAGCTCCTTGTCTGGTCTGTGCTTGTTGGGATTTTTTTGAAAGATATTTTTTATGGCTTGCATGCCTGTTATGGGAAAATATGTCATCGTCTTATGCTTTAGGATTGAAGAATATAAGTTTTTAAAAGTGCAGGCACAAAACCTATTTGAGTAGATGATTCTATCAGTTTTGCATCCAGGTGTCTTGTTATTTGTTATCTGTTATGTTATCTGTTTTCCTGTGCATTGTTTCTGTCTTCAAAGACGGCGACACACAGAGGTCTAGATTACGGTACTTCCTGATGCGCATCAGCTGAAGAGCATGACCCTCTGTATGTATCTGTGATGTGTGATGGTAAAACAGGCTTATTCAGACTCTGTATTTCTTGTGACTGAACTCTTTGATGAGGTCACAGTGACCCAATCAAAGGAAGCAGTATAAATGTCCATGTATCTGACTATGTTGTCAGAGCACCTCTTACAGATGACGGTGATGTATCTGTGAGACTGTGCTCTCTTTGCTTGCAAGACATGCATCTGACTGTTATTCAGAGCACCTCTTGCAGATGACGGTGATGTATCTGTGAGACTGTGCTCTCTTTGCTTGCAAGACATGCATCTGACTGTGTTATTCAGAGCACCTCCTGCAGATGACGTGATATGTCTGTGGGACAGTGTTCTCTTTGCTTGCAAGCAAATAAATTGACTATTACAACCTTGATCGTTCATCCAGACTCTGTTTCATTTGACATTGATTTGATAACACTTTGACACTCTTCTCCCGACTTTTCATAGAAATATTCCACAACATGCCCTCCTTAATATCTATATTTGTGTACAAGCTGTCGATGTCGATGGTAAATAGAATAGCATCTTCTGGAATAGTTAGTTCTTTCACCAGGTTTACAAAGTGATACATATCTTTGATGTAGCTTGGATGTATAATTGAGAGTGGATTAAGAAAATAGTCCAAGTACTCTGCTGTATAATATGTCTCACTATTGCAGTCTGAGACTATAGGTCTCCCCGGAGGAATGATGTGTGGTATGCTCCACTTTGCAGCATCCTTGTGGATTTTTGGCAGCATGTAAAATATCCTGGCTCTGGGTTCATTGTCCCCCATCAGATAATGCTTTTGTTTTTTATTCATGAAACCCTTTACACAGAGAGAATTTAGGATTTTGTTCACCATAGGTATTGTTTCCAAATAGATAGGTTTGTCTAATTTGACATAATATTTAGGATCGTTCAATTGTCTGTACCCCTCCCATAAGTACTGTTCTCTGTCCATAATTACAATTGAGCTGCCTTTATCCGCTGGTTTAATGACTAATCTTTTGTTTTTTGTTAATTCCAATAGGGCAAGATATTCTTGAGGGGTCAAATTTGGAGGTGTCTGGTGATTAGTGAAGTACTTGGAAGTACTTTGTGTCCGCCCTGATCATTTTAGCTATCTCTTGGGGGATTACTGATTGTGGGGGAGACCAGTTAGATTTACGAATGAATCTTAATCCGGTTGTTTCAGGTGAGTCCTCGTAATAGGCTGCTAATTTCAGTCTCCTGTGATACTGTTGTAAGTCAAATCTAGCTTGTAATTTGATGTCCTCATTAGTGCCTTTAGTGGGAATAAAACTCAATCCTTTATTAAGGAGAGAAAGTTGGTTGGCGGTGCATCTGAAATTTGTGGCCAAATTGATAACTGTTTTGTCCCCCTCCTTAGCAGGTAGGTTAGTGGGGACCTCTAGTTTAAACCAAGATGACTACACCAGTGATTAAAGATGACCTTTGCTGTTCGAGGTGTCCAATGGATGTGGTTGTGGTCCGTCCTGAATACCTCCTCCTGCACTGTTGGGATGTTGTTCTGTTGACCGTTTTTCCTGCAGAGGGAGGCCGGGGGAGAAGTTGATTTGTGGGACCAGTACCTGTGCAAGAGGAAACTTGAGCTTACACATTCTCAATGTTCTCTGCAGCTGTTTGACTGCAGTCTCTTTGGATTTCTGAACTCTGTTGTTCAGGCCGAAGGCGAGGATGATTTTCTCCACTGGTCCTGTGGTCCTGGTGTTTTCCAGAATGTCTTCAGCATGTCTGAGGTTGGCTCCCGGGAAGCCGTCGACCTGCAGTCCTGTGACGTTATAGGCGGGAAATCTGTTAACATTCGAGTCGCCAATTATGATACATATTTCTTTAATGTAGAGGATCCAATCGTGTGTCTTTCTGGATGGTGTCTGGTGGGATGACAGGGTCCGGGTCCCTGTGGCGTGGTGACGTCCCCAGGTGTGCGGCCCAGTAGGGTCTGTACTGCAGTCTGGAGTCTGTTCCCCCCACGAGGGGTGAGTGACACTGGGCCCATATTCCCGCTTGTGTGGGATGTGTTGTCCGAATTTCGGTCCCCAGGAGCTGTGAGCTCCTCCTGGGAGAGTTCCTCAGGGGAGCTGGTGGTGGACAGCGCATCTTGGCTGTCAGGACTTTGTGTCCTGGGAGGGGCCACTCTGGGGCGGGTCAGAGGGTTGGGTCCTGTTGCTTTTCTCGGCACGAGAGAGAAGGAGCCTCCCGTGTAACGGCGGCTGGCAGTTCGGTCCTGCATCCTCTGTGGACGTGGGGAAGGATGTTGAGGGTTAGTGGGCGTGGCCCCAGCGATGGCAGGCGTGTCCTCATTCCCTCGTGGTGGAGGGAGGAGGTCCTCTATCTGGGACTGGGACAAGATGGGGGTGCTGGGTGCACTCTGATCTGCCTCACCTGTTGCCGTCGCCCCCTGTGCTGCGGGCGTAGGAGACCTGTCCCTCGGTGTTGGTGATTCATCTGCTGACTCCAGATCTGTGATGCTGGAGGAATCATCGCACTCCTCTTCTGTGAGCTGCCTCAATGTGTCTGTGATCACCTGCTTTGCATTTTCTAGTGTGTCACCAGCTAATCTCTTTCCCAGGCTCTTTCTAGCCCAATTTGAGGCTATTTGAAAAGGAGCTCCCCATTCTTTTACTCTGAGCTTCGAGAGTGCCTCCAGTTCAACTTCCACTGTCTTCTCGTAATGCTCTTTGAGTGTTGAGTGTAAAGTGTTTTTTGGCCCAATTCTTGGCGTTGCCTTCAATTGTCTTTAAAACGTTGGGATTTGGGATTGCAGGTTTGATTGCTGTGGTCAGATGTTCAGTCATTTTTTCTATAGTCAAAGGAGGTTTTTCATTTGTGACATTTAGAAAATGATGTAATGTCTTTATCACCTTGAATAGATTGCGGCACTTCAAAGCAAAGTCCGGGTCGTCCGACCTGGGTCCGCTGTCATCCCGTTGTTCGCGGCTGCGGTAGCGTTGCCGCGTCGTTCTGCGCCCGCCATCGTGTAGTCCTGCTCTGTGCGTGTTGTTGTGGCCCTCCCCGGTCCGTGGTCGACGGGTGCTGTGGTCTCGAGCTCTTCTACGACCATGCTCTCCCTCCCTGGTCCCCCGGGGCGGGTCGCGTCGTTGTCTTGTATCGCGTTGAAATGCGCTCCTCACGATAGGAGCGCGCGCTCCGCGAACTCGCTCCTGCGAGCCGCGGCGCGAGCCGGAAACATGGCCTCTCCGGCTGTAATAGTCTCTTTCTGTTCTTCTTACCGGGCTGGTCCGGTGGTGGTTGGAGTGGTCACGGTGTCGGAATGGCTCCGTACGCCGTGGGGGTGCGTCATCTCTGTCCGTGGCGCGCTGTGTCCAGGTGCGCTCCGCGCGTCCGTGGCGCCTGGACCGAGACCCACTTCCGTGTGCCCGTCGAGGAGAACCATGACGTCTAACAGGGCCGCCTTCATCAGGTCTGCGCCCAGTTCTAGTGACCGAGGCGTACGACCGGCGGTAACGTGGTGACGGAACGCGGTGTCTATGAGTTGAATCAGTGCGCCGCGCTCCGCTCCAGCTGCCCTGTCCACTGTGCTCGTATCCGGTAATGTTTCCTTCGGAATACTCATTGAGCCTACGGTTGTCCGAGTGGACCCTACCTCTTCGGGGGGAGCCAGGTCTGCCGTGGTGTTCTGGGCTGTGGTAGCGTGTTCTGCGGCCTCTGCTGCGTTCATCTCCATACCGGTCCGTATTTCGTTCACGTCTGTGTGTGTCCCTGCCAGCCATGATGGCCCCCGGCGGGAGACTTCGCGAGGAAAAAGTTGCAGAAGCCTTGCGTTTTACCTTTTATTCTCGCTGGTTCAAGTTAAACACGAATAAACAAATAAAAAAATTAAATAAAGCGACGTTTCGGTTAATATTTAACCTTCATCAGGCTGAAAATGAGCATTGTAATCAAGAGTTAACTACAATGGACTGGGTCATGCTAAGTACGTTCGTACTACAGCGTGCTCTGAGTAACAGGATGTCAGGATCCCTGTCTGACCTGTTCGGTGTTACCTCTGTTTCCCCTGATCTCCTCTCATGTGTTCTGTCATTCCCCCGTTTGTTATTGTGTGCCATGTGCTCTGTGTTTGTCCTCTGCCTCCAGACGCCTCCCATGGCCACACCCTTGATTGTGCACAGCTGAGGACACTCCAGCCGATCACCTCCTGCAGCCTGACACACCAGACTCAGGGCCCACTAATGAGTCCCCTGTCACTACATAAGCTCTGGTCCTGCAGTCTGGGGTGGTCAGGTCGTACCGTCTTTCACCCGCTGAAACCCCGTGGCGTCCTCTGCCCTCCTTGTGTTTACGGATTACACTCCGGCGCTCTGCCCTCCTTGTGTGACACGGACTACTCTCGCCGTCAAGCTGCCAGCCCTCCGGTGTCGAGCCACGGGCCTCACACCGTCGATCTGCCACTCGGGTGTCGGACCACGGGCTCCAGACCTTCACACCGTCTAAATAAAACCTGTTAATAGTAACTTCTGTCTCCTGTGGTCTTGTGTTTGGGTCCTACCTGTGAACTCCCATAACACAGGAAGGGGTGGGGCATAACATTGCTTAAAGGTCAAGTGTCAACCAGACATAAACAGGTGTGTCCCTCTCGTCATGTGACCCCCCCCTAAACCTTTAACTCGACTCCAAACTGCGTATTGTGGTTACAGTGTACATTGTTCCATACAAACATGTGGATTTCCAAATAATAACAGCGACTTGTCTGTTAAATACAATAAAGACTTCTATGCAATAACTGAGAACAACATTTGCATTCATATTAATTTGTAGATTTGTATCAATTGTTTTTACAGAATGAACACTGTACATGCAGGTAAATGATCTGGTGACATGAGTTGATGACTGAAAATACATGTCATGATGACCAGGTAAGTATTCTTCACAATAAACAACAATTTTATTGCAGTCATGTGATTCCAGGTTGTGTGTTCGGCTTGTATTTCAACAGGTTGAGATTAGTATACAAATCACGGTTAGGTCTTAGACGAACGCCCCCTCCTGGTTAATGTGAAGGCCTCGCTGGGTTTGAATGACAGATGGAGTTGGATATCATCTGCATATAAATGATAGGACACATAACTTTTTATAATCAGTCCCAAAGGCAAAAGATAAAGGGAAAATAACAGAGGCCCCAGAACCGAGCCCTGCGGTACGCCACATGACAGTGGAGAGGTAACAGACACAAAATCACCCACAGAGACATTGAAACTTCTGTCATTGAGGTAAGACGTAAACCAGTCTAACGCTATGCCAGATATGCCCACCCAATCACGTAGCCTCTTAATCAGGATGTTATGGTCAACAGTGTCAAATGCAGAACTGAGGTCCAGAAGAACTAACACAGACCAGTCACCTGCATCAGAACACATGAGACTGTCATTTGAAACCCTCAGGAGAGCGGTTTCAGTAGAGTGTTGTCTGCGAAACCCAGAATGGAACTTGTCGTACATGTTGTGCCTCTCCAGTGCAGCAGTAAGTTGTTTGGCCACCACTTTCTCTAAAATGTTGGACAAGAAAGGCAGTTTTGATATATACCTGTTACCTTATTATTAAAATTGATAAGGAATTTGTTGCAATCGTCAACAGAACAGCATGGCAATGTAGACAGACGGTGAAACAATTATCTTAATTGTGTCAAACTAAATCTTGGGATTTCTCTTTGAGGAAGAGATTAAGTTGGCAAAATAAGCAGTTCTAGCTTCCTTTACTCCAATATTAAAGGAAACTCTGAGGTCTTTGAGATATGAGCGATGCACTTCTAGCCCAGTGACTTTCCAGAGCCGCTTGTGGAAGTTTGAGTCTGTTCCACAGCGAGGAGGCCAGAGCACGTGTCCGGCTGCTTTGTACAGTCGACACGCTGCAACAATAAATCTACCAAAACTGGTTTACAATTAACAGGAATTTAATTCCACTGATGCAAGTACGATTACAGTTACACAATGGAGTAATTACTCCTAAGAAATATTACAATATTAACCCACTTTGGAAAAAACTACCTCTGGTCCCAGGACACAGCCGTCCCAGGCAACCACACGCTAAAAGAGGCAGAAAAACACTTTCTATCTCCCGCCCTCATATCCGTTCGCGACTCCTCCCCTTCCGTTTATCCCAATTCCTATTGGCTAACTTCCAGGAGTGTATTCGCCTGTCTGCCTTTCTGTCCCTGAGTTTACTAACACATTCAATGACTGTCAGTTGTTGTTTAATCCCTCTATGATAAACATTCAGTATCAATGTTAAACTTCTGCAACTTTGGCAAAAGCTTCATGTCTCAAATTCTACTTCTAGCTGCTTATCCTAAAACACTTTATGCTTATCTTAATTATGCATTTCCAAAACACTTATGATTATGACTAATTATGAATTCTTAAATATGAATCATTGAACACTTTTATTATAGCTACTAAACACAGTTCTATGCTCAAATTTCTTATAATTCCCCCCTAACCCACAGTTCACTGTGGGTTAGCTACCAAAATGTTCCTTGAGTCCCCTCCCCTACTCAATCCAGGGAGAGGCTCCCTAACTATCTAAACAGTGGCAAACAACAATTCATGCATACAGATATCATTTCAAGTATTCCTATCCGGTCTGTTTCTCCCTACACTTGCCTCGCTAACTCAAAAACCAGTCGAATGCGTTGAAGTTCACTGCCTTCCATGTCTTGGGGCTGGCAGGATCAGGAGACAGTCTGTAGGCTAGAGAACACATACTGAGAAGCCTTGACTGTTCTTTTACACTTGACAAAATTACATTTCTTAATCCTTACACCCTAAAATCCCATTATAACCCATTAAACAAAAAAATCTCAAAATACTCATCCAAAACAATCCGTCTATTTCCCAAATTTCCAATATCTCACCGGATGTGTTTCAGAAGTCCATCTGGGCCTTATCAGGTCCTTCAGTTCCTGACCGAGAGGATGGTCAGGAACTGCTTGTGAAGTGCCGCTGGTGGCCTCATCTAGACTGTGGCCATCAGAAGCTCCAATTCTCCCTCATCCTCTACACATAACTGGTTGCCCTGTATTTGCGTCTGCCTCCAACCAGTCGGTGAATGAATTAGTGACACCAGGAGTTGTCTGCTAGCTCTTGGCTGAGTGCTGTCACTCCCGCCAGTGCCCTGGTCACCGATCCATCAGGAGCTGTGTTATTTGGAATGAAAGTACAGCAAGCAGACCCAAGCATCTGGCAAACGCCACCTTTCTCTGCTAAAATCATATCTAATGCCATTCTGTTCTGCAAGGTCATTAAACTAGTCTTCGCCAGCTGCGCATGCAGCCCTGATATGGTGTCCCTGGTGAAGTTTACAAAACGCTGTTGGTTATCGTAAATGTAGTTGATCCAATCGACATTTTTATTAATTGTTACCCTTTGAGAGAAAACTGATTCTAAATCTGCTGCTATTTGATTTCTGGCTTGAAATTCATTAGACACCCCCCTTGGCAGCCTTATGACATCTATGTACACTTGGTCATCAAAAGCTCCCTTTGGGCTATCGGCCCCTCTTTTGGTTCTTCATACTTATGCCGTACCTTCTTTGAATAAGAGTGAGAGTAACATTTTCATAGGTGAGTGTCTTCAGGGAAGCCTCTCTACGTGGTCGGGGATCGGTTTGATTAGCTACTGAGGCTAAATGTCGAATCTCGATGTAGTCATGCATGTGTTCTGGTTCCTGTCTGTGTTTAATTCCCCATACTAAGAGGGAAACTGCTGAAATCAGGAAGAAAATAATTACAGACTTCCATAACCCACTGAACCTAGAGTCTCCTAATGGACGCCATCGCTTAAACTTGTGGGGGAAAAATCATCTTCAGTACTGTCTAACCCCTCTTCTGGGTATCTTTAGCTTCAAATTTTGCCTGTTTGATGTTCAATCCTATCTCTGCGAGTGTCTTACTCGTTACCTTCGCTGCTGCACAGTGAGTGAGGTGGTGCCAAGTCGCTCCCATTTTACCTTTTACCTTTACTGCATGTGAGGTTGCCAATATTACCTCCCATGGACCGGTCCACCTTGGTTCACTCCACTTGCGCTTGTGGACTCTTATCCACACCAGACTGCCTGGTGACATGACAGGAGCCTGCTTCCTTTCGTCAGCTGCTGCTTCTGCGTTTGTCACCTGAGAAAACAAAACTCGACTCATGTTAGTTAGAGCTCCCGTATATTTCTCAATTTCTGGAGTGAGCAAGTCTAGGCTAGGATCTATCTCTGAGTTAGAAGACTTGGATTTTGCTGTAATTAAATTCAAAAGTTGTGGTTTATCATGCTCTGTCTTGCGACACTTCCGTCTCAGGCTGCACACAGCGTCTGTCATCCACGGAGAAGTGTTGTAGGCAGCCCTGGTCCTTTCCTTAAGAGGTGCCACTTTATCCAGCAAAGTGGTGCAATGTTCATTAAATGACTGTATCAAGAGTTCAACATCATTGAGATTTGTGTTAATATCACAGCAGAAGTGCATAGAGAAATGATCAGCTGTACTCTGAGTAATAATGCGGTTGAGGAATGTTTGTTTCAGACACAAGGAGTCAGCATTGACAGAAAGATCAAAGAAAATACATTTATGGTCACTGATCAGTAGGTCCTCACAACGGGTATTATCAATATCAAGACCCAGAGAAAACACAAGGTCCAAGGTGTGACCACCCCTGTGAGTGGCGCCAGAAACATGTTGCATGAAATTAAAAGATTCAGTAATATTGAGAAACTCAGTGGCACTGCATTCTGTGGTATCATTGATATGCAGATTAAAATCACCAACCAGAAGCACTTTGTCTAGCTTGATAATAGAGGTCAGAAAGTCTGTGAACTCTGATAAAAACTGACCTGCAGGACCTGGAGGTCGGTAAATTAAAAAACAGTAAAACGGCTTTAGCCTGCCCACTTTAGTGAGCTGCAGCTTAAAAGTAGCATAGGAGTCTGTGCTCCCCAATTGGCAGGAAAGCTGATTCTTCCAGATCACGGCGAGGCCTCCACCGCGGCCTGTCAGACGCGGTGTCCCAACATAAGAGCCGTCCACAGGGCAGAGTTCATTGAAATGGATGCATTCCATATTCCGTTGCCAGGTCTCTGTCATAAATAAAAAAGCCAAATTATGACTTGTGAACAAGTCATTTAAAATGTGAGCCTTGTTTGTTACAGAGCGTGCATTAATCAGACACATTTTGATGGGGGAAGACTGTGTCGTCATCACCACAGGAAGCTTTGGGGGTATGTGCAATATGACGGATCACTCGTGCAGCACCTCGAAACCGACCATAACTAGGGCGTGAGCGCGAGTCTGTGATTCTCACGGGAATATTCATGGGTCGTGGAGTAGAGGTTACGGTAGCGGCAAGGGAAAGAGTAGTTGGATACCCTCCATGCCACCAAGGGGAGCTAGTGTTGCTTGTAGGGGATGAATGTGGCTGATGAATGAACGTAGAGGAAGAGTGACAGCGACAGCGGACAGGGGAACCACAGACATGTAGTCTATGGTTTCTCCCCTCTGTGTCTCTGGGCACAGAGCAGCAGTTGGGGGTCAGAGATGACCTCAGCTGTGTTATCACATGCCAGCCCTACCCGCTGGGGGGTCAATGACAGGGAGCCATGACTGGCCACCCAAAATATTATGCAGTGTGCTGCAGCAGAATGCATGGACAGACACAGAAGTGCTCACTCACTCACTCACTCACTCACTCACTCACAAAAGCACACACGAGCGAGAGCATGATCCCCTGGCGGAGATAATAATGGGGAAACGCATTTAAAGATAGCATCGAAGCAAAACTATTTCGTAGTGCCATAACAATAGTTCTGTAACCTCCTGACAATAAAATGGTTATCACTGCAATATTTGGATTAAAAATGGTATTATGGTGACAATAGTGAAATAACCACATTTTTCATTCTTGAAAGTCAAAAGTGGTAATTACCATGAAATCCATACTCCCTTCTGAAGGTACTGTACCAATATAAATACAGACATGTGGCGTTACCCAGAAACAGAAGCTTAGTTAGCATTGAATCACACACACTTGTCATCTTAGCGGAGTTTGGTGATTGCAATGCAAATGGCCTATTTTCAAAATAAATATTTTTACCAGACATCAAAACCCTTATTGGTTGAAGTCTCCTACTGTATATATTTCGTGTCCCGCAGCTGCCCAACCGGCCTTGTCAAGGTTTTTTTATAGTGGCGGCCTTTTCAACACTGCAAATGTTTTCTGGAGCGCTTTATCCTGGAGGGATAGGGTTACACATGCACAGGCACGCATGCACAGACACACGGCTGCCCACACATTTATTTGTGTTCATGCATTTGACAGTGTTCTGCAACACGAACAAAGCCCCATGCAAAACTCAACAAATATACTCTGCTGGTATTTTACAACAGGAAGCAAACAGGGTTTTCTGCTATATTTAAAAAAAGACACTCTCTGGAAGATGTGTAGAAACACATACTGTACACATATTGAATATACTTGTTTGCAACAGTGACGCGCGCGCGCACACACACACACACACACACACGGAGGTATTCCCAGCCAAGTTTAATTCAGGGAGAGTCTCCATGTCGCTCTCTCTCCTTAGACACAGCAATAATGCATGTGACGCGTCTGTCTCGGTGTGAGAGAGACGAGAGAGACCGACGCTTTAAGTTCCTTGTGTGTGTGAGACGCTGTGTGCACAGCGGTCAGGACGCACTTTGGATTTGCCTCGGTGCTGCTGCTCCGGCTTCTTTTTTATCATTTGTCTGTTGGTCCGTCCGTCTGCCTGTTCTTTTGCTCGTCTGTCTGTTTAACAGTTTGTTCATCTTTATGTCTGCCTGTTTATTGATCTGTAGGTTTAGCAGTTTGTCTTTCCGTCTGTTAGTTTATATTTCTATTTATCCGTCTTTTTAAACATGTTCTTATATTTCTGTCTGCCTGTTTATTCATCTTTCTATTTGCTTGTATATTTATCTGTTTCACAGTTTGTTGGTCTTGTTGTTGCAGAGATAAATAAACAGGCAAACAAAAATACAAACTGTTTCTTTAACTTTCTGTCTGACAGTTTATTTTTCCGTCTATTTAACCGTCTGTCTGTCCGTCCGTCTGTCTGTCTGTCTGTTCGCTACAGAAAGAGGCCGACCAAGTATGACAGCCTCCATGAGCTCCTCCAGCGGCTTAGAGCTCCTCGTCTCCAGTCTGCAGGTAGGGATCCACAGTGTGCTGTTCTACAGTGCTGCAGAACTAATAACATGGCTGAGCTGTTCAGTTTTTGACTTTTTAGTTCGTAGTTATCTTCTCTTGGCACACATCGAAACACTATAGGAGTTCTGAACACTTGTTTTTTTTCATAAAGGTCATAAACCCATGAGGTATTCCATTCAACCCACAGCACAATGAGCCTTCAAAGGCATCACTGTAAGTGATGAGACCATAAACACCAGAATTAGCCATGTATCCCATGTAGATTTGGGGATTTGTTGCTGTGAGCTGATATTTCAGAGTACAGTGTGTTCACTGTTAATTGACCTTCAGCATTATCAAAGCAGGAGTGGGTAGAGTGTTGAAATACTCAGGTAGAAAGAGAAGTTAAAGTATTGAGTAATTGAGTAATTGAGTATTGAGTATTGAAAGTAGTACTACTTTGAACAGTACGTCATATAGTTATGTGAAAGAGAATGTGGCGTCCATCTTTTATTTTTCATTAAAAGCAAAGGATTGTGTTAAGAATGAAGATTGAGTTAACAGACTGAGATCGAGGCGTTTAGCTCAATTCAAGCAATAAGATTTATTTGTGACAGAAGTATTATGTCCAGCAGTTAAACGTGCACGGACTCTAGCAAAAGCAAAGAGTGCCAAAAGTGAAACCAAAGAGCGCTTATAGCAGAGTGCGCAGGCGTGTCCATCTGGTTCTCCTTGTGGAGCCATTGGTCAAAATAAAAGGAGAGGTGGATCTGTTTTTAGCATTCAGATGACCTGATGTAGCTCTGGACAGCGTCATCCACACTGGCTCACGTCCGAAACCTGCCTTCTCTGGAACGTCAGTGTGTGTGAAATGTTGATCTACAGCATATTGTTATGTTCGGCCAACGAGATAAGCTAGGCGCTAGATATGCAAGGGCGCCTCTTTCTATCTCTAAGATGGAGCAGGCAGTTGAGACTGGTTCTCTGTAAGACTATGTGACATTTAACTGGGGCAAAAGCTATCCTTCAGAGTTCTAGTATTTTCCACTTTGTTCAGGCGAGTGCGAGAGTGCCCCACCTGGCGTTTTTGACCTTTGTGTACTAGAACTCACATATCCGCGTATAAGCTGTGTTTAACATTGAATGAATGTATATTTTTATTTACAAATCCCCCTTTTCACACCTGCTAGGTGTGAACTTCTATGTTTTGGAACTACTCATTCAATGGCTGTAACTCTATGTTTAGGTCCCTATCATCTGAATCGTCTGGATCGGAAACTGGTGGGGTGCTATGTCTAGTTCGGGTGTGTGTCTGATTCGGGGATGGTGAGGGAAGAGGGGTAGTTGAATGAGATGGGTGCTGGTGTGTCTGATACTTGGTTTCTAATCCCCAGATCAGTAAGGCAACTAGTATGCCCATTCCCACCCCCATTATAGTTTTCTTCCCACATCCCACCCCTTCCCAGGTGAAGCGCTGCCGACCTCGGTCGGCGGGGTTTGCATGAGGGTCCCCTAGACAGCGTCTAGACTCTCGGTGCATTTTTCCAAATTAGTGCGAATTTCTCCCAGTATTCTGGTTGGTACCGGTGCTGGGACACAATGTGTCAGGTGGTGCCAAGGGGCGCCTGATTTGCCCTTGACCTGGACCGAGTGTGAAGTAACCTCCTTCACTTCGTACGGCCCAGTCCACCTGGGGTCAGTCCACTTGCGCTTGTGAACCTTGACCCTGACCCAATCACCTACTTGTATCTGCTTTCCAGCTGCCACTGCTTCAGGTACTGCTCGCGTCCTCTCGATCTGTTTGAAGAGAGCTTCAGTAAGAGAAGTTAGGGCACTCATATAGTCAGACATTTCAATCTGCTGTACATCCAGAGGTGGCATATGACCTCCATCTCTGGGTGGACCTGGCATCGGCCGGCCAGTCATGATCTCGTGTGGGGAGAGATGTGTTTCTCCCCCTTTTCCGGACCTCATGGCCATAAGGGCCAGGGGCAGGGCCTCAACCCATGTTAATTTGGAGCCCGCGCAAACTTTGGCAATTTTGGCCTTAAGGGTCTGATTCGCTCGTTCCACCAGGCCCTGAGATTGCGGGTGATAGACTGACCCGAATCGGTGTGTGATTCCCAGAAATTGCTCTACCTGTGCGAGCATGGTGTTGCTAAAGTGTGATCCGTTATCAGAGCGGATGCATCTCGGCACTCCGCAACGGGGAATCAGTTCTGTCTGCAGCCACTTTACAACTGTCTGCGTGTCTTCTCTCTTGGTGGGAATTGCTTCCACCCATCTTGAAAATCTGTCTACCATTACCAAGATGTACCTCTTTCCCTGCACGCTGTTCTCTGGTCCCATATCTGTATAATCTATGCTGATGTCTTGGAAACAGGCAGAGGGCACGGGATAAGATCCCATCGGTGTCTTGAATGGTTTTCTTGGGTTGTATTTTCCACAAATTTGACATTCATCGCAGAAGAGGAAAGATATCGCTTCCATGTGCGGATGCCACCATAGTTGTTTTAAATTGTCCAATGTCCGTTTCTTTCCCTCGTGTGTAGGTCCGTGGACCCCTGGTAGGAGTGCTGCACACAGTTCTGCTGAGGCAACCACTCTGCCGTCGTGGGCTCTCCACAGACCTTCTTTGTCTTTTGAGGCTCCTTTCCGTGTCCATTCGGACCATTCATAAGGTCCTGCTTTCTTTTGATGATCTTTGATGTGTTCGATGGTAAGCTCAGGTGGGCCGGATGTTGGCTTCAGTGGATGGCCCATGACAATATGAGAAGTTTTATTTATTTTTTTTCAATTGCTTTTGCCACTGCTGCAACATATCTTGCGCACGTGGATTGACCATTTTCCACAGTGTCAAGTTTTGATGAATGATACATCAGTACCTGTCTTTCACCCCCCCTTTTTCTGGAAGAGTACAGCATTGAGTAGGCTGTCTCTTTCAGAAACATCAAGGTGGAACGGTAGGGAGTAGTCTGGGGACATGAGTGCAGTGGACGTGGTCCAGGGGAGTTTTGTATGGGAAAAGCTGAGTGATTTTTGGTTTGAGAATGTTGAACCAATATTGGATGGCAGGGGTCTGGGGGCCAGTTTGAAGACAGCGTAGCCAGAAAACTTCTTCGTCTGTGGGGGACACTGTCTCTGTAATGGGAGCAAGGGAGATAATGCGTACTGGCATGGACAACGTACTAGTTGGTGGGTTGGACGAGACATGTACACCCTCTTGGTTCATCCAGATGATCAGATTGAGGCGAGTCATCAGATCGCGTCCTGTGTTCTTTGAGTTGTTTTTTGAGTAGGGCCTTCTGCAAGGTCTTAATTTCTGTGTCACTACCCGCCTCAGTTTGAATGTGCTTGGAGAGGTAATGTCGGAGCTGGGCGTTCCACATGTCTTGTGTCATTTCTTCTAGGCCAACCACTGCGTCCATGCTCCGGCGAGGTCCATCAGGGAGGCCTCGTTTTACCATTGTACGCCATAGTGCCACTGTGGTAATGCTTGCATCATGTGGCTCTCTGAAGGCCTGGCGCCACACCCGTTCTGCTCTGGCCAGATACAGGGGTGGAGACTCTCCCGGGGTCCAGATGAATGCTGCCACTGCGCCTTGGTTCACTGGAGTGGGGAACTTAGTTCTGAGCTGCTGCCACAACGCTGTACGATGTTGATCAAAGGGGTCGGCATCTGGTGCCGCACCAGCGCCTGCCATGTGTAGTAGGGCAGTACACTGGGATGGGTCCAGACAGCGGGAGAGAAGTGCTCTCAGGTCGCCCACTGCTAGCTGGCGGCCAGCAGTCAAAGCTTCCGTGAGCTCAATCCACGGATCAGCTCCTGCATGGAGGGATGGAAGCTGTTGTATCATGCTGGTCAGATCTGCAAACCCAAAAGGCACAAATTGAACACGCTGTGGTTGGGCTAGAGTGGGGGCTGCTCTCAGGGGATATGCACCACGAACACTCTGCTCTGTTTCTTCTCGTTGGTGCTGGCCCTGAGACCGAAGTTGCATGGCATGTTGGGAGAGTGGAACTCCAGTCCCTGTCTTGAAGGGGAAAACTTCTCCTTGTAGAGTGCCTGACACCGCATACATTGGCACTGCCACCGGTCTGTCACAGTGGCTGGTGTGGGCTAGAACTGAGTTCAGAGTCTGTTGTAGCACGTCCGCCTCTGTTAGCAGGACAGAGAGCTTCTCCAATGTGGTTGGTCCGCTTGGGTTCCTTTGTGATGGCTGTCTTCCAGCTTCAGGATCATGGTACAGGTTGCTTGTCACATAGGTCTCTTCTGAGTGCATGGGGAAAAGTGTTGTGGCAGCGAGGTCGTCGTCAAGTCGCTGATCAGCCCTGATCGAATTGTCTCTGTTGCTGGGCCTCTGTTTCATTCTCTTCGGGCTGCTGGCCTCTCTCTGTTGTCGCAGGATCTTTTTTGTCTATGGGGACTCCTGTTATAGCTCTTTCCAATGTTCTCACCCTCTCCATCATGTTTCTCATCGCTCGCTCTGTTGAGGTGGAGCTTGTGTCGATGGTGCACCCTTCATCCAGGGACATCTGGAATGCTCCTGAGAGCAGTCCTCCCTTTACTGTTCTCACCGGTGCTTGTATGAATGGATTATTATGGGAGTATGGGGGAGGAACCGGAGGAAGTGCTGGATACAGGCTAGTTGAGGGTGGGGGAGGAACCGGGGCCAGAGATGTTTGGCTCATTTCCTGTGCAGCCTTTTCCAGACCTACCGGGGCTTGAGTGGTAGGGGTGACGTCCAGGGGGTTGATGTTGAGTGACAGACGGGACCAGGTTTTTTCTTTTCCGGTTGGCATGTCCACCTGCATCCGATCTGTCATGGCCATCCCTAGTGCCATCGTTGCCACTCGCTGTTCCTCTTCTCTGTCTTTGCGGGCTTGCTTCAGTGGGTTAGCGAACCCCCATCGCTTGGTTTGATTTGTCATTTGATTTCTCTCTGCAGTCTGTGCTCGAGCCACTCGTTTTGTCAAATCGTTGGTGAAGAGCCGAAGGTTGTTGACTGATGGAGGTAGTGGACTGGCCGCCTTCCACCATCCCTCCTCTTGCCATCGTTTCATGCATTTATCCCAATGTGTCTTGTCTCTTTTCCATGCAGTCCTGCCTCCAGTCTCTGTTACTGTTTTTTTCAGTTTTGCACGCAGTACTTCTGAGTAGCCACCAGATGGAGCCACAGCTCCAGCCATGTCTTCTTGTGTTCTTCGTCTTCTTTCTCTTTTCAAATCAAGTTTTTTTTTTTTTTTTTTTTTTATATTTTTTCTTTTTTCTTTTTTAAATCAATTCCAATCTTCTTTTTTTTTTTTTTTTTTTTATTATTATTTTTTTCAAATTTCAAATTTCAAAATTTCAAATTTCAAAATTTCAAATTTCAAATTTCAAATTTCAAATTTCAAAATTCAAAATTCAAAATTCAAAATTTCAAAATTTTCAATATAAAATGTTTGGATGCAGTACTCCCGAATGTCCACCAGATGGAGCCAAAGCTCCTGTCGAATGTTCTTCTTGCAGTTCCTGAAGTACCCACAGAGGGAGCCAAAACTCCTGTCAAATGTTCTTCTGCAGTTCCTGTAGTGCTACCAGAGGGAGCCAAAGCTTCTCCCAACTTTTCTTGTGCAGTTCCTGTAGTGCCACCAGAGGGAGCCAAAGCTTCTCCCAAATTTTCTTGTGCAGTTCCTGTAGTGCCACCAGAGGGAGCCAAAGCTTCTCCCAAATTTTCTTGTGCCCTCTGACCTTGGCCTAAATCCTACACTCCCTGCACCTGGTTTCTTATCTGAAATTTTCACTCCCTTTTTTCCCAGTGTCTCTCTGACTGAATGAATGCCTGCTCTGTCTTCGCTTCTATGTTGACGGTCCTTATGGAACACAATTTCCAATAAATCTGTAATCTTTGTAACTATACCAGTAAAACTGACATGTATATTAACCCTCAGCTTTCCTCTTCTATCCTCGTGTTCGTGTGCCTGTGTTGAATGCAAAGTTTGTGTCTCATGAGTGTGCTCTGCTCCACTGACCGTCAATCACTGGCAAACACACACGAGCCTCTGCACACTTCAACTCCAAATCTCATCTGTCTTTCACCCATGTACGCTTCACGCAGTCACTCTCATCCTTACCAAATTGACACCATACGCTGCCGTCACTGAAATACGCACAAATCACATATGGATTTGTTCTTATAGCGTTTTCACGAGCCCGGTCCCCGAAGGAAATGGATACCTCCCTGAGGCATTACTCCACACTCAATCGACCATACACTGCCGTGATTCCACAAATAATCGCACACAGACCTCGTCAGGGAAGATCTATTGACCTTATTGTTTACAGTGTACGCCTTGTGCCAATACGGTCCCGAAGGAAATGGCGATATCTTGTGCTACAATTGAATCGATGTCTTCCCAGAGCACATCTTATGCTGCATGCAAAACCATACACTGCCACTTCTGCAATACTGGTACACAAACCATCAATTCAACCTCCTATTTAACCTCATCAATTTATTTTTTCAATTAAAATTCTCTGGATGGCTCTTCATTTTACAGTGTACAACATGCATGAACGTGGTCCCTTTAGGAAATGGCGCTGTGCAGTCTCCAGACACACTACTTTCACATCAGCGTATTTCAACAACACTTTCTATATACTTGATCCAAATCTCAGCTTGCAACTTCGCATAAATCAACAGTGTGTCCCGGAATTCAGTCTTTCAGACCGTCATTGGTCAGCGAACCGAAGCTTTCGCCACGGCTGTGTAACCTCTGAACAGTCAATCAAAGCTTACGCGGTGAACACAATGGCAGCCTATACAATGTTAACAACCATCAATTTCTGTTAGATCCACTCACACACATGTACATGCTATAGTAAAAACCCCCACTGCTGTCATAACAATTCTGTCACAATGCTCGGCAATTTATCTTTAAAAATTTAGTCAAGGCAATTCATACTCACACTCCAGTACTTCCGATCAATTCAATTTAGTTTTTTCCTACATACAATACGCAGACTTCATTTAAATAGGCTCTGCTTTACCTTTTGATTCAGCGCGCTGTTTGATCAGTTTCTCAGAGTTGAGCAGAATGGCCCTGTAGGCCTGAGGCCTCCTGCAGCCTCGAGGGGAAACGCCTTTTTTTTTTTTTCCTTTCTGTCGACAGAAGAAAGTCTGTTACTCGATGAAAAATAGTCTTGGATCTTGGATAACCTAACTCTGCTACCATGTTAAGAATGAAGATTGAGTGAACAGACTGAGATCGAGGCGTTTAGCTCAATTCAAGCAATAACATTTATTTGTGACAGAAGTATTATGTCCAGCAGTTAAACGTGCACGGACCCTAGCAAAAAGGAAAAAAGTGCAAAAGTGAAACCTAAGAGCGCTTATACAGAGTGCGCAGGCGTGTCCTTTCTGGTTCTCCTTGTGGAGCCATTGGTCAAATTCAAAGTAGGAGGCGGATTTGTTTCTAGCGTTCAAATGGCCTGATGGAGCACTGGGCAACGTCACCCACAATGGCTCACGTCCGGAACCCGCCTTCTCTGGAACGTCAGTGTGTGTGAAATGTTGATGTACAGCATGATGTACAGCATATTGTTAACACTTAAGGTGCTAAAAAAGGGTGCAGTTCTAAACTATTTCGAAGTCTCTGTGTGAATAGATAAAAGAGCTCTTCTCCGACTCTAAGATGGCAGTTTCCGCCCTAATCTGGTGGTTTAAGCAAGTGTTTCTATCGTGCGAACAGGCGACGGAATGCCCCATTCTGAGTTTTTGACCTACTTACAGTGACCTCACAACTCTGCAATATAAGCTTTACAAGTATAGCGCATATTATTTAACAGTGAATGAATATATTTTATTTACAAATCCCCCTTTTCCCTTTTCACCCTATCACAGCACACGTTAATGCTGAGCTGCACGTTAATGCTGACGTACTCGGCTCGGCCACCTAGAAGCTCTGACATGTCAAAGAATACGTCCAACATGTCAAACTAAAGATCTGATTGGTTGAACACCATGCCAATCAACAATATCGTCCCCATTCACTTAAAGTGCAAAGGCTATCCAGCAGGCATCGGGCCTCTCTTCTTACCTAGAGACACAGAGGTGAAATCTGATTGGATAAAAGCTCTACTTTAAAACAAACTGTGCTGCAGGCTGGAAGCAGAGCAACTGAGGAAGACAGTAGCTAACCCCATCACCCGCCCCCTCCCCTGGACAAGCCCTCGCCAGGTGCCCCTCTTGTCCACAGTTAAAACACCTCATGTTCTGTGTTGTTGCGTATATGCTGTGTTCTATTCCCTCCACTGATGACTTAAAATTGAGATCCAGCTCCATGTTGGAGTTACTCATTATCATGTATAACTGTCTCCGGTAAGAGACAATGTGTTTGAAGTCCGCTCCTTTACACTCAGAGGACATGTCTCTTACAGGAGACACAACCTTCCCATACCGGGACAACTCCCTGATGATGAGTTCATCTGCTATGTACGGAGGCACGTTAGAAAGCATGACTCTTTTAGCCGGCATAGAGAGGGGCGTCACCAAAATCAGCGTCTCCCTGATGACGACACCTTTCTCCACGACGGTATTCGCCTTCTCTTCCTCATCCACAAACATCACAACCCCACCATTCATTCTAGCGGCAGTTTTGATGCTGAACGAGCCCACCAGCTTCGCTACCGCTACACACACGTCCTCCACTGAACAAGGAAACCCTGGCGAGATCTTAAAACCATGTTTCCTTGTCAGTTTTCGGAGCGGTGCCATGACGGCAGCCCTCGCTGCTCACTCGTGACGCAACACCCCCAAACACTCACAAAAACCCACAAAACACCACATAAACACCAAAAAACGACAACTAATCAATGAACTACCTACTAATTCCCACTAAACATGAAACATATGTACAAAAAAATTCGAAAAAGTCACTCACTCCACCGATTCACACACCGCACCTCTCACTCCGCCATCCACTCCGTCATCCACTCCGTCATCCACTCAGAGAGAGAGAGAGAGCCCGCCCGCCCAGGTAGCCAGCGGACTCGGCCGTATTGCGGCTGAGTGTCGGCTGACTCGGCTGTGTTCCGGCTCGATGCGGCCAAATGTGAGCCAGCTTTGGCCCATTTCATTTTTGCCCAATCTGGCATTATAGACTCGGGCCTATTCTGGCTGAGACATGGCAGCCGGGTTAATCAGAATCAGCTTTATTGGCCATGTGTGCTTACGCATACATGGAATTTGTCTCCGGTTTCCACTCCGCTCTCAATGTACAAACACAAATTTACAATAAACAAGAAAAATATATGTATAAAGAATCAAAAAGGGCAGCGGAAAAAAGTAGAACGGATGTAGGTATAAACATTTAGCTATAATACAAGTATAAATATATAGCCAAGATATAGCACAGACTTTCAGCACAGACTTTCAGGCAGGAGGGTGACACACCGTCTGGGCCTGGTGCCTTCGTGATCTTCTGTCTGTGAAAGAGCTGACTCACATCCTCTTCGCAGATCCTCAGTGCCGGTGGGGGGACGGTTGGGAGAGATGAGGAGGCAGGGGGTGTAGATGGTTGTTTGATGGGGCAGGTGGGGGGGTGTGGGGGGGGTGAGGGTAGGCTTATCGAACCTGCAGGAGAAGGCATTCAGGTCGTCAGCCAGTTGGTGGTTGGCCTCAGTGGGGGGGGGGGGGGTGGTCTCCTGTAGTTGGTGAGTACTTCCAGGCCTCTCCAAACTGACGAGGGGTCGTTGGCCGAAAACCTGTTCTTCAGCTTTTCAGTGTCGCTCCTCTTAGGGTATAAAAGGATCTGGACCACGTTCCCGCAATTTCTCTTTTTTCCTCCACCGACATCCGCATTTGTGGTAAGTGCAAGCATTATCAAATTGTTCTAATATGGTGGGAGATATTTAACACATTTAGATATCAAATACTCGTTTTTGAAAGAAGCTCAATTCGTCCACCTGCCCTGTGTATATTCAACAGGGAACGTTAACCGCGCTTGTAGCAAGCTATCTAACCGTGTCATGAGAATACTATGCATAGTATTCAATGAATGCTTGTTTTAGTTACACTAAGGTTATGTAATTTCGAGTTGAAACCAGCTAGTACAGTGATTTCCACATAAACTACAGTTAACTTTTTATTTAGCGGCTCGATTCATCCGGGGATCGGCAACGTGGCTCTGCAGCCCCTCTGTTGCGGCTCTTGAGTCGACATCCAAATTAATACGTTATCGTTTTAAACGTTTTCTAAATAAGTGGTCCCCAAACGGGCCGCGGACCGCTACCGGGCCGTGGATCATTTGGTACCGGGCCGCACAGAAAGAATAAATATTATATTATTTCTGTTTTATTGATTATCAGAGTCTGAAAGAAGTTTTATTTAGAAAATTGACCGGATTCTCTTGCAATTTCATCCGCCCGACACATGTCTCGCTCACGTGATAGGTTACCTCTTCCAAGAAAAGCTTCATTTAACAGACAATATCAGGAGTCTGATTAAATACCAGGAGTAACTCTGACGCGCCAAACCCGCTCAAAACCAACATACACATACAGTGGGCATGAGGGTGGGTGCCGCTGTAAACAGGAAGTAGATTAGTTGCTCAAAGCCGCTAACGTGACTTCAGACGGCCGCTCCGCAGGTCTGATTACGCCGCTGGACACGCTGCTCGCTCCAATAACAGCTGCTTCCTCCGTAATAATGCAGACTTTACAGCTGATAGTAAAGACAACATGGTCAGTAATGCCTGACCTGAAATAAAAATGTTTTAATATACTAAAGATAGCACAGTATTATTGATGCATGCATGCACAGTGTTCCACCTCAATGGCTTGTAAATAAAAAACGTGCATGTATATATAAAAATGAAGTACCTTTATACAAGAGCTCAGAGACGTATTGTGAATTGTATGAACTGTATAATATCAATGTCGAATGAGAATACTTTATTTAGAAATTTAAATCACAAACTGTTTTTCCAGGGCACATAAATCACAACAATTTTTGCCGTTACATCATTTGTTGTAACTGGTTGTAACTCACCTGTTAAGGATATTGAGTTTCATGGTACAGTGGAAACCTCTGGTGATTTTTGTCTGGGTCTAATTGATCAGTAGGCGTATGATTATTAAAACCAATTATTTGTCATGCAGATTACTATCTAATTTTTCCTTGTTTCTCACAGTATTTTTGAGATGGGCAGTTAGAAAGAGTCCTGAACATTGATTCCTGCATGGCGTGACGAGTTGTAGAATACAATTTTTTTTTTTTTATTAACAGAAAATGTACCACATAGTGGAGTTCACTGACACTGGGGACACAGAAGTTGTTCCTGACCAGTGGGTTAAAGATGAGAGAGCTGTTTGGCCTCCTTACAAGGAGAGACAAAGATGCGACAAGGCCATAATGAAAGCTCATCCCCCTGGTGCTTCATGGGAAAGCTTCGCCATAAGAATCAGGGCAACTGAAGGTAAGAATCTGACATAACATTTTGTGTAGCAAAATGACATGAACTCAGAAAAATATGCCTTTTCTGGTTAAAGTATTTGTATTTCCATTTGGACGTTAAATATATATTTTCTCTTCACAGATACATACGATGAGGCTCGACTGCTCCTACCAAAGGCCCTGCAGACATCAGACCTCCAAACTGAGGATGAAGTGGACCAGCGCCCAGCTTATTTAAAAAGGAGGAAAACGAAAATGTATATAATGTGCATCTTTTGCAAGTAATGATGTTTTTTTGTCTTACTATTTGTTTATGTAGCAGTGAACACAATTTTATTTTGCGAAGTTTGTTTAGTTTCGATTTGATAATTTTTTGGTTTTACAACATAGTCACCCTGGTTAGATAAACACTAAACACTCATATAAAGCTTCTTGTTATTCATGATATTCCTTATACAAGTTATTTTGTTCAACAGAACCCCAAAACGTTGGATCTCTGACAGTGAAAGTGACGAGGAGCAGCCAGAAATCTCAAAAGGAAAGAAAAAACGGCCAACCCCACTGCCCCAAACATTAGTCCTCCACTTTCCTTGTCCGTACCTTCAAGTCCTATGGGAGAGACTCCAACCTACTGGTCTCATCAGCCTGCTTTCAGTCGTAAGTATTAAAGATGAGCAAATTAGTTAAAACACGATATAGTACAACACTTTCCACAATCATTCTCTCTATGAGCATTATTTCTGCCTAAACCCTCCTTCTGATCTTGTACCCGCACAAATGACAGCCAGGAGACAGAGTGTGCCACATTCCCTGTCGGCCCCAAGTCTGATGACATCTTTCCAGCCTTCATGTGAACGTAAGTGTTATCATCATTTAGCTGCATCTTCAGTGACACCAGAAACTTATTTGACATAAAAGATTCAATTCAATCAGGAGAGACTTGTTTAACAAGTTTAACAATGATTTATTATACAAGTGTCAAATATGAAAAAGTGCAAAGTCTTTGGCGATTGGACTCCATCCTGAAGTACTATCACCGAGGGTAGGGATACTGAGGTCCAACAGGCCTAATCCCCCCTTGGAGTCCAGACCACTGGTGGTGGTGATGACAGGAGTCGCTGCTATCTGATGATGAATCAGGAGCACGACTGTGATGCTGACTGGAGGCGACTGGGGTGGAGGAGGGTTGCATCTGCTTAGCTGCAATGACACCTGACAGCAGCAGAGAGGAGAACACTATTTAAAGATTGACAGCAATGATATGATTGGCTTGAGGAACCGGTGTGCCGAATCTGGTTGGTTACTTAAAAGTGCACGCCCCCAATCAGCTGATAGAGTACTTACAAGGAGAGGAAAGACAGCGATTACGAGTGAGTGTCTTCTTGATTGAACTTGCGCTTGAGCTACATATCATCCCCCCCCTGCAGCGAGGATTGATCACGTCTGCGTTTGCTCCAGAGCCACACCAACGGACCGAAACAGCGCCGGCAAAGCCGGGTTGCAAGCAAGCTCCCCCTGCCCCTTCCTGACGAGGAAAACGGACAACTTCCCCACGAACACTTTTCCATTGCAACGAAGCATCGACAAGTAAGGTTCATGGTATCTGGGCATAGCTTAAATTAACTTAAGTTTAATTCAGCCCATTCATTTATATGTTGATATTCCCGTGTTTTTGTGTGTTTAAGTTACTGTCGCGTGATATCGAGGTATTTATGCAATCATTACGGACCAGAGAAGCTCCGCTGTATTTGTGTATTAACTGCTATGACTTTATTTGGGGATTCTTTTCATTCATTGTATTCCACTCCGTGTGGGAGTTCTCTCTTCATTAACTCGACTCTGAGTGAGCTGAGGTGCGTGGCTTATCACGGCATAAGTTACCGGCAGTTCAAAGACGACAGCGGTATACTTATGCGTGATAGAACCAGCAAACTCAGGCTCCCTACAACATCGCATGCCGAAGTGTGATTCACGTCGAGTTCTCGCTCCTTTTTCCTTTTCTTCCTCCTCTCACGTAACACGCACACACAGCTCCTATCTCTGCCCCTGGGGGAAACCCCGTTCAAACGATCGCCTCACAACACATGTGTGCATCGGCACACGTGATTACATACAGCAGTCTCACCGCCATTTTGCCCGAGTCACTCGACTCCGCCATCTGGTGGTAGTTTAGCTGTAGTATCTTAAGGCCCCTCCCCTTTTGTCCGCGTCACTCGACGCGCCATCTTTGTAGTCTTTAGCTGTAGCTTAAAGACTCTCCTTTACACACACACACACACACACACATATACACACACACACACAGACATACACCCTCATCCATTTTATTCATTCTTTAGTTTAGGCATATAAAATTGTATGATAACGTTTGTTGGTTGCAATATTAATTGATCTGATCATTTATTATTTTGATTTAATAAACTCTGTTATACTTTAAGGAGCAGTCGTCTGTGATTACTTGTGCATATGTATTTGATAAGACTGTATGTAGTAGCCTGTGCTCGAACTTAAAAACCTTCACTGTCACTGAATGTATAGTCATACGCAGACTATTGACATTATGAGTGACTACTAATTATGAGACTTAGCTTTATCGTTTGGTTATTGGTCCCTGTTCGCAGGGTGGTGCCCCGTTGTTATTAATAATCATTAATAATTGTTACATACATTAATAATTCTATTGATGTCAAGAATTCAGTTTCTTAAATGCTGATAACCCGAACACGCTCCTTTACGTTCCCAACATATGTTTGGGGTGGAAACTGGTCTTGAAAAGTAGAGCATGTGTGTGTTTCTTTAAAGAAGACCTTAACGTCCAGTGTGTTTTTTTCTTTGAATTTGTCTCCTTTATAGGTGGTTGTGTCCAAAAAATCAACTGTTGTGAGGCTATGTGTGGATTTAATTTTTATAGATTCTCTGTGATTATGTAGAGTATTGAGAAATGTGTCAAATTCTTCTCTGGAATGTTGCCATATTCCCCAGATGTCGTCTAGAAACCTGTAGTAATGCAGTGGTCTCAGTGTGCAGGCCTTGAGGGCTGATTCTTCCCACTCTGCCATGAAGATGTTTGCGTATGCTGGAGCGAATTTCTTATCCATAGCTGTTCCCTTGATCTGCAAAAAGATATCTTGATTGAAAACAAAGTCGTTTCTCATGAGATAAATTTCTAGGAGTTGCAATAGCTCCTTGTCTGGTCTGTGCTTGTTGGGATTTTTTTGAAAGATATTTTTTATGGCTTGCATGCCTGTTATGGGAAAATATGTCATCGTCTTATGCTTTAGGATTGAAGAATATAAGTTTTTAAAAGTGCAGGCACAAAACCTATTTGAGTAGATGATTCTATCAGTTTTGCATCCAGGTGTCTTGTTATTTGTTATCTGTTATGTTATCTGTTTTCCTGTGCATTGTTTCTGTCTTCAAAGACGGCGACACACAGAGGTCTAGATTACGGTACTTCCTGATGCGCATCAGCTGAAGAGCATGACCCTCTGTATGTATCTGTGATGTGTGATGGTAAAACAGGCTTATTCAGACTCTGTATTTCTTGTGACTGAACTCTTTGATGAGGTCACAGTGACCCAATCAAAGGAAGCAGTATAAATGTCCATGTATCTGACTATGTTGTCAGAGCACCTCTTACAGATGACGGTGATGTATCTGTGAGACTGTGCTCTCTTTGCTTGCAAGACATGCATCTGACTGTTATTCAGAGCACCTCTTGCAGATGACGGTGATGTATCTGTGAGACTGTGCTCTCTTTGCTTGCAAGACATGCATCTGACTGTGTTATTCAGAGCACCTCCTGCAGATGACGTGATATGTCTGTGGGACAGTGTTCTCTTTGCTTGCAAGCAAATAAATTGACTATTACAACCTTGATCGTTCATCCAGACTCTGTTTCATTTGACATTGATTTGATAACACTTTGACACTCTTCTCCCGACTTTTCATAGAAATATTCCACAACATGCCCTCCTTAATATCTATATTTGTGTACAAGCTGTCGATGTCGATGGTAAATAGAATAGCATCTTCTGGAATAGTTAGTTCTTTCACCAGGTTTACAAAGTGATACATATCTTTGATGTAGCTTGGATGTATAATTGAGAGTGGATTAAGAAAATAGTCCAAGTACTCTGCTGTATAATATGTCTCACTATTGCAGTCTGAGACTATAGGTCTCCCCGGAGGAATGATGTGTGGTATGCTCCACTTTGCAGCATCCTTGTGGATTTTTGGCAGCATGTAAAATATCCTGGCTCTGGGTTCATTGTCCCCCATCAGATAATGCTTTTGTTTTTTATTCATGAAACCCTTTACACAGAGAGAATTTAGGATTTTGTTCACCATAGGTATTGTTTCCAAATAGATAGGTTTGTCTAATTTGACATAATATTTAGGATCGTTCAATTGTCTGTACCCCTCCCATAAGTACTGTTCTCTGTCCATAATTACAATTGAGCTGCCTTTATCCGCTGGTTTAATGACTAATCTTTTGTTTTTTGTTAATTCCAATAGGGCAAGATATTCTTGAGGGGTCAAATTTGGAGGTGTCTGGTGATTAGTGAAGTACTTGGAAGTACTTTGTGTCCGCCCTGATCATTTTAGCTATCTCTTGGGGGATTACTGATTGTGGGGGAGACCAGTTAGATTTACGAATGAATCTTAATCCGGTTGTTTCAGGTGAGTCCTCGTAATAGGCTGCTAATTTCAGTCTCCTGTGATACTGTTGTAAGTCAAATCTAGCTTGTAATTTGATGTCCTCATTAGTGCCTTTAGTGGGAATAAAACTCAATCCTTTATTAAGGAGAGAAAGTTGGTTGGCGGTGCATCTGAAATTTGTGGCCAAATTGATAACTGTTTTGTCCCCCTCCTTAGCAGGTAGGTTAGTGGGGACCTCTAGTTTAAACCAAGATGACTACACCAGTGATTAAAGATGACCTTTGCTGTTCGAGGTGTCCAATGGATGTGGTTGTGGTCCGTCCTGAATACCTCCTCCTGCACTGTTGGGATGTTGTTCTGTTGACCGTTTTTCCTGCAGAGGGAGGCCGGGGGAGAAGTTGATTTGTGGGACCAGTACCTGTGCAAGAGGAAACTTGAGCTTACACATTCTCAATGTTCTCTGCAGCTGTTTGACTGCAGTCTCTTTGGATTTCTGAACTCTGTTGTTCAGGCCGAAGGCGAGGATGATTTTCTCCACTGGTCCTGTGGTCCTGGTGTTTTCCAGAATGTCTTCAGCATGTCTGAGGTTGGCTCCCGGGAAGCCGTCGACCTGCAGTCCTGTGACGTTATAGGCGGGAAATCTGTTAACATTCGAGTCGCCAATTATGATACATATTTCTTTAATGTAGAGGATCCAATCGTGTGTCTTTCTGGATGGTGTCTGGTGGGATGACAGGGTCCGGGTCCCTGTGGCGTGGTGACGTCCCCAGGTGTGCGGCCCAGTAGGGTCTGTACTGCAGTCTGGAGTCTGTTCCCCCCACGAGGGGTGAGTGACACTGGGCCCATATTCCCGCTTGTGTGGGATGTGTTGTCCGAATTTCGGTCCC
Source organism: Melanostigma gelatinosum (assembly GCF_949748355.1). Classification (NCBI taxonomy): domain Eukaryota; kingdom Metazoa; phylum Chordata; class Actinopteri; order Perciformes; family Zoarcidae; genus Melanostigma; species Melanostigma gelatinosum. The sequence goes on along the minus strand of NC_136634.1, from coordinate 31,758,177 downwards.
CAGGAGCTGTGAGCTCCTCCTGGGAGAGTTCCTCAGGGGAGCTGGTGGTGGACAGCGCATCTTGGCTGTCAGGACTTTGTGTCCTGGGAGGGGCCACTCTGGGGCGGGTCAGAGGGTTGGGTCCTGTTGCTTTTCTCGGCACGAGAGAGAAGGAGCCTCCCGTGTAACGGCGGCTGGCAGTTCGGTCCTGCATCCTCTGTGGACGTGGGGAAGGATGTTGAGGGTTAGTGGGCGTGGCCCCAGCGATGGCAGGCGTGTCCTCATTCCCTCGTGGTGGAGGGAGGAGGTCCTCTATCTGGGACTGGGACAAGATGGGGGTGCTGGGTGCACTCTGATCTGCCTCACCTGTTGCCGTCGCCCCCTGTGCTGCGGGCGTAGGAGACCTGTCCCTCGGTGTTGGTGATTCATCTGCTGACTCCAGATCTGTGATGCTGGAGGAATCATCGCACTCCTCTTCTGTGAGCTGCCTCAATGTGTCTGTGATCACCTGCTTTGCATTTTCTAGTGTGTCACCAGCTAATCTCTTTCCCAGGCTCTTTCTAGCCCAATTTGAGGCTATTTGAAAAGGAGCTCCCCATTCTTTTACTCTGAGCTTCGAGAGTGCCTCCAGTTCAACTTCCACTGTCTTCTCGTAATGCTCTTTGAGTGTTGAGTGTAAAGTGTTTTTTGGCCCAATTCTTGGCGTTGCCTTCAATTGTCTTTAAAACGTTGGGATTTGGGATTGCAGGTTTGATTGCTGTGGTCAGATGTTCAGTCATTTTTTCTATAGTCAAAGGAGGTTTTTCATTTGTGACATTTAGAAAATGATGTAATGTCTTTATCACCTTGAATAGATTGCGGCACTTCAAAGCAAAGTCCGGGTCGTCCGACCTGGGTCCGCTGTCATCCCGTTGTTCGCGGCTGCGGTAGCGTTGCCGCGTCGTTCTGCGCCCGCCATCGTGTAGTCCTGCTCTGTGCGTGTTGTTGTGGCCCTCCCCGGTCCGTGGTCGACGGGTGCTGTGGTCTCGAGCTCTTCTACGACCATGCTCTCCCTCCCTGGTCCCCCGGGGCGGGTCGCGTCGTTGTCTTGTATCGCGTTGAAATGCGCTCCTCACGATAGGAGCGCGCGCTCCGCGAACTCGCTCCTGCGAGCCGCGGCGCGAGCCGGAAACATGGCCTCTCCGGCTGTAATAGTCTCTTTCTGTTCTTCTTACCGGGCTGGTCCGGTGGTGGTTGGAGTGGTCACGGTGTCGGAATGGCTCCGTACGCCGTGGGGGTGCGTCATCTCTGTCCGTGGCGCGCTGTGTCCAGGTGCGCTCCGCGCGTCCGTGGCGCCTGGACCGAGACCCACTTCCGTGTGCCCGTCGAGGAGAACCATGACGTCTAACAGGGCCGCCTTCATCAGGTCTGCGCCCAGTTCTAGTGACCGAGGCGTACGACCGGCGGTAACGTGGTGACGGAACGCGGTGTCTATGAGTTGAATCAGTGCGCCGCGCTCCGCTCCAGCTGCCCTGTCCACTGTGCTCGTATCCGGTAATGTTTCCTTCGGAATACTCATTGAGCCTACGGTTGTCCGAGTGGACCCTACCTCTTCGGGGGGAGCCAGGTCTGCCGTGGTGTTCTGGGCTGTGGTAGCGTGTTCTGCGGCCTCTGCTGCGTTCATCTCCATACCGGTCCGTATTTCGTTCACGTCTGTGTGTGTCCCTGCCAGCCATGATGGCCCCCGGCGGGAGACTTCGCGAGGAAAAAGTTGCAGAAGCCTTGCGTTTTACCTTTTATTCTCGCTGGTTCAAGTTAAACACGAATAAACAAATAAAAAAATTAAATAAAGCGACGTTTCGGTTAATATTTAACCTTCATCAGGCTGAAAATGAGCATTGTAATCAAGAGTTAACTACAATGGACTGGGTCATGCTAAGTACGTTCGTACTACAGCGTGCTCTGAGTAACAGGATGTCAGGATCCCTGTCTGACCTGTTCGGTGTTACCTCTGTTTCCCCTGATCTCCTCTCATGTGTTCTGTCATTCCCCCGTTTGTTATTGTGTGCCATGTGCTCTGTGTTTGTCCTCTGCCTCCAGACGCCTCCCATGGCCACACCCTTGATTGTGCACAGCTGAGGACACTCCAGCCGATCACCTCCTGCAGCCTGACACACCAGACTCAGGGCCCACTAATGAGTCCCCTGTCACTACATAAGCTCTGGTCCTGCAGTCTGGGGTGGTCAGGTCGTACCGTCTTTCACCCGCTGAAACCCCGTGGCGTCCTCTGCCCTCCTTGTGTTTACGGATTACACTCCGGCGCTCTGCCCTCCTTGTGTGACACGGACTACTCTCGCCGTCAAGCTGCCAGCCCTCCGGTGTCGAGCCACGGGCCTCACACCGTCGATCTGCCACTCGGGTGTCGGACCACGGGCTCCAGACCTTCACACCGTCTAAATAAAACCTGTTAATAGTAACTTCTGTCTCCTGTGGTCTTGTGTTTGGGTCCTACCTGTGAACTCCCATAACACAGGAAGGGGTGGGGCATAACATTGCTTAAAGGTCAAGTGTCAACCAGACATAAACAGGTGTGTCCCTCTCGTCATGTGACCCCCCCCTAAACCTTTAACTCGACTCCAAACTGCGTATTGTGGTTACAGTGTACATTGTTCCATACAAACATGTGGATTTCCAAATAATAACAGCGACTTGTCTGTTAAATACAATAAAGACTTCTATGCAATAACTGAGAACAACATTTGCATTCATATTAATTTGTAGATTTGTATCAATTGTTTTTACAGAATGAACACTGTACATGCAGGTAAATGATCTGGTGACATGAGTTGATGACTGAAAATACATGTCATGATGACCAGGTAAGTATTCTTCACAATAAACAACAATTTTATTGCAGTCATGTGATTCCAGGTTGTGTGTTCGGCTTGTATTTCAACAGGTTGAGATTAGTATACAAATCACGGTTAGGTCTTAGACGAACGCCCCCTCCTGGTTAATGTGAAGGCCTCGCTGGGTTTGAATGACAGATGGAGTTGGATATCATCTGCATATAAATGATAGGACACATAACTTTTTATAATCAGTCCCAAAGGCAAAAGATAAAGGGAAAATAACAGAGGCCCCAGAACCGAGCCCTGCGGTACGCCACATGACAGTGGAGAGGTAACAGACACAAAATCACCCACAGAGACATTGAAACTTCTGTCATTGAGGTAAGACGTAAACCAGTCTAACGCTATGCCAGATATGCCCACCCAATCACGTAGCCTCTTAATCAGGATGTTATGGTCAACAGTGTCAAATGCAGAACTGAGGTCCAGAAGAACTAACACAGACCAGTCACCTGCATCAGAACACATGAGACTGTCATTTGAAACCCTCAGGAGAGCGGTTTCAGTAGAGTGTTGTCTGCGAAACCCAGAATGGAACTTGTCGTACATGTTGTGCCTCTCCAGTGCAGCAGTAAGTTGTTTGGCCACCACTTTCTCTAAAATGTTGGACAAGAAAGGCAGTTTTGATATATACCTGTTACCTTATTATTAAAATTGATAAGGAATTTGTTGCAATCGTCAACAGAACAGCATGGCAATGTAGACAGACGGTGAAACAATTATCTTAATTGTGTCAAACTAAATCTTGGGATTTCTCTTTGAGGAAGAGATTAAGTTGGCAAAATAAGCAGTTCTAGCTTCCTTTACTCCAATATTAAAGGAAACTCTGAGGTCTTTGAGATATGAGCGATGCACTTCTAGCCCAGTGACTTTCCAGAGCCGCTTGTGGAAGTTTGAGTCTGTTCCACAGCGAGGAGGCCAGAGCACGTGTCCGGCTGCTTTGTACAGTCGACACGCTGCAACAATAAATCTACCAAAACTGGTTTACAATTAACAGGAATTTAATTCCACTGATGCAAGTACGATTACAGTTACACAATGGAGTAATTACTCCTAAGAAATATTACAATATTAACCCACTTTGGAAAAAACTACCTCTGGTCCCAGGACACAGCCGTCCCAGGCAACCACACGCTAAAAGAGGCAGAAAAACACTTTCTATCTCCCGCCCTCATATCCGTTCGCGACTCCTCCCCTTCCGTTTATCCCAATTCCTATTGGCTAACTTCCAGGAGTGTATTCGCCTGTCTGCCTTTCTGTCCCTGAGTTTACTAACACATTCAATGACTGTCAGTTGTTGTTTAATCCCTCTATGATAAACATTCAGTATCAATGTTAAACTTCTGCAACTTTGGCAAAAGCTTCATGTCTCAAATTCTACTTCTAGCTGCTTATCCTAAAACACTTTATGCTTATCTTAATTATGCATTTCCAAAACACTTATGATTATGACTAATTATGAATTCTTAAATATGAATCATTGAACACTTTTATTATAGCTACTAAACACAGTTCTATGCTCAAATTTCTTATAATTCCCCCCTAACCCACAGTTCACTGTGGGTTAGCTACCAAAATGTTCCTTGAGTCCCCTCCCCTACTCAATCCAGGGAGAGGCTCCCTAACTATCTAAACAGTGGCAAACAACAATTCATGCATACAGATATCATTTCAAGTATTCCTATCCGGTCTGTTTCTCCCTACACTTGCCTCGCTAACTCAAAAACCAGTCGAATGCGTTGAAGTTCACTGCCTTCCATGTCTTGGGGCTGGCAGGATCAGGAGACAGTCTGTAGGCTAGAGAACACATACTGAGAAGCCTTGACTGTTCTTTTACACTTGACAAAATTACATTTCTTAATCCTTACACCCTAAAATCCCATTATAACCCATTAAACAAAAAAATCTCAAAATACTCATCCAAAACAATCCGTCTATTTCCCAAATTTCCAATATCTCACCGGATGTGTTTCAGAAGTCCATCTGGGCCTTATCAGGTCCTTCAGTTCCTGACCGAGAGGATGGTCAGGAACTGCTTGTGAAGTGCCGCTGGTGGCCTCATCTAGACTGTGGCCATCAGAAGCTCCAATTCTCCCTCATCCTCTACACATAACTGGTTGCCCTGTATTTGCGTCTGCCTCCAACCAGTCGGTGAATGAATTAGTGACACCAGGAGTTGTCTGCTAGCTCTTGGCTGAGTGCTGTCACTCCCGCCAGTGCCCTGGTCACCGATCCATCAGGAGCTGTGTTATTTGGAATGAAAGTACAGCAAGCAGACCCAAGCATCTGGCAAACGCCACCTTTCTCTGCTAAAATCATATCTAATGCCATTCTGTTCTGCAAGGTCATTAAACTAGTCTTCGCCAGCTGCGCATGCAGCCCTGATATGGTGTCCCTGGTGAAGTTTACAAAACGCTGTTGGTTATCGTAAATGTAGTTGATCCAATCGACATTTTTATTAATTGTTACCCTTTGAGAGAAAACTGATTCTAAATCTGCTGCTATTTGATTTCTGGCTTGAAATTCATTAGACACCCCCCTTGGCAGCCTTATGACATCTATGTACACTTGGTCATCAAAAGCTCCCTTTGGGCTATCGGCCCCTCTTTTGGTTCTTCATACTTATGCCGTACCTTCTTTGAATAAGAGTGAGAGTAACATTTTCATAGGTGAGTGTCTTCAGGGAAGCCTCTCTACGTGGTCGGGGATCGGTTTGATTAGCTACTGAGGCTAAATGTCGAATCTCGATGTAGTCATGCATGTGTTCTGGTTCCTGTCTGTGTTTAATTCCCCATACTAAGAGGGAAACTGCTGAAATCAGGAAGAAAATAATTACAGACTTCCATAACCCACTGAACCTAGAGTCTCCTAATGGACGCCATCGCTTAAACTTGTGGGGGAAAAATCATCTTCAGTACTGTCTAACCCCTCTTCTGGGTATCTTTAGCTTCAAATTTTGCCTGTTTGATGTTCAATCCTATCTCTGCGAGTGTCTTACTCGTTACCTTCGCTGCTGCACAGTGAGTGAGGTGGTGCCAAGTCGCTCCCATTTTACCTTTTACCTTTACTGCATGTGAGGTTGCCAATATTACCTCCCATGGACCGGTCCACCTTGGTTCACTCCACTTGCGCTTGTGGACTCTTATCCACACCAGACTGCCTGGTGACATGACAGGAGCCTGCTTCCTTTCGTCAGCTGCTGCTTCTGCGTTTGTCACCTGAGAAAACAAAACTCGACTCATGTTAGTTAGAGCTCCCGTATATTTCTCAATTTCTGGAGTGAGCAAGTCTAGGCTAGGATCTATCTCTGAGTTAGAAGACTTGGATTTTGCTGTAATTAAATTCAAAAGTTGTGGTTTATCATGCTCTGTCTTGCGACACTTCCGTCTCAGGCTGCACACAGCGTCTGTCATCCACGGAGAAGTGTTGTAGGCAGCCCTGGTCCTTTCCTTAAGAGGTGCCACTTTATCCAGCAAAGTGGTGCAATGTTCATTAAATGACTGTATCAAGAGTTCAACATCATTGAGATTTGTGTTAATATCACAGCAGAAGTGCATAGAGAAATGATCAGCTGTACTCTGAGTAATAATGCGGTTGAGGAATGTTTGTTTCAGACACAAGGAGTCAGCATTGACAGAAAGATCAAAGAAAATACATTTATGGTCACTGATCAGTAGGTCCTCACAACGGGTATTATCAATATCAAGACCCAGAGAAAACACAAGGTCCAAGGTGTGACCACCCCTGTGAGTGGCGCCAGAAACATGTTGCATGAAATTAAAAGATTCAGTAATATTGAGAAACTCAGTGGCACTGCATTCTGTGGTATCATTGATATGCAGATTAAAATCACCAACCAGAAGCACTTTGTCTAGCTTGATAATAGAGGTCAGAAAGTCTGTGAACTCTGATAAAAACTGACCTGCAGGACCTGGAGGTCGGTAAATTAAAAAACAGTAAAACGGCTTTAGCCTGCCCACTTTAGTGAGCTGCAGCTTAAAAGTAGCATAGGAGTCTGTGCTCCCCAATTGGCAGGAAAGCTGATTCTTCCAGATCACGGCGAGGCCTCCACCGCGGCCTGTCAGACGCGGTGTCCCAACATAAGAGCCGTCCACAGGGCAGAGTTCATTGAAATGGATGCATTCCATATTCCGTTGCCAGGTCTCTGTCATAAATAAAAAAGCCAAATTATGACTTGTGAACAAGTCATTTAAAATGTGAGCCTTGTTTGTTACAGAGCGTGCATTAATCAGACACATTTTGATGGGGGAAGACTGTGTCGTCATCACCACAGGAAGCTTTGGGGGTATGTGCAATATGACGGATCACTCGTGCAGCACCTCGAAACCGACCATAACTAGGGCGTGAGCGCGAGTCTGTGATTCTCACGGGAATATTCATGGGTCGTGGAGTAGAGGTTACGGTAGCGGCAAGGGAAAGAGTAGTTGGATACCCTCCATGCCACCAAGGGGAGCTAGTGTTGCTTGTAGGGGATGAATGTGGCTGATGAATGAACGTAGAGGAAGAGTGACAGCGACAGCGGACAGGGGAACCACAGACATGTAGTCTATGGTTTCTCCCCTCTGTGTCTCTGGGCACAGAGCAGCAGTTGGGGGTCAGAGATGACCTCAGCTGTGTTATCACATGCCAGCCCTACCCGCTGGGGGGTCAATGACAGGGAGCCATGACTGGCCACCCAAAATATTATGCAGTGTGCTGCAGCAGAATGCATGGACAGACACAGAAGTGCTCACTCACTCACTCACTCACTCACTCACTCACAAAAGCACACACGAGCGAGAGCATGATCCCCTGGCGGAGATAATAATGGGGAAACGCATTTAAAGATAGCATCGAAGCAAAACTATTTCGTAGTGCCATAACAATAGTTCTGTAACCTCCTGACAATAAAATGGTTATCACTGCAATATTTGGATTAAAAATGGTATTATGGTGACAATAGTGAAATAACCACATTTTTCATTCTTGAAAGTCAAAAGTGGTAATTACCATGAAATCCATACTCCCTTCTGAAGGTACTGTACCAATATAAATACAGACATGTGGCGTTACCCAGAAACAGAAGCTTAGTTAGCATTGAATCACACACACTTGTCATCTTAGCGGAGTTTGGTGATTGCAATGCAAATGGCCTATTTTCAAAATAAATATTTTTACCAGACATCAAAACCCTTATTGGTTGAAGTCTCCTACTGTATATATTTCGTGTCCCGCAGCTGCCCAACCGGCCTTGTCAAGGTTTTTTTATAGTGGCGGCCTTTTCAACACTGCAAATGTTTTCTGGAGCGCTTTATCCTGGAGGGATAGGGTTACACATGCACAGGCACGCATGCACAGACACACGGCTGCCCACACATTTATTTGTGTTCATGCATTTGACAGTGTTCTGCAACACGAACAAAGCCCCATGCAAAACTCAACAAATATACTCTGCTGGTATTTTACAACAGGAAGCAAACAGGGTTTTCTGCTATATTTAAAAAAAGACACTCTCTGGAAGATGTGTAGAAACACATACTGTACACATATTGAATATACTTGTTTGCAACAGTGACGCGCGCGCGCACACACACACACACACACACACGGAGGTATTCCCAGCCAAGTTTAATTCAGGGAGAGTCTCCATGTCGCTCTCTCTCCTTAGACACAGCAATAATGCATGTGACGCGTCTGTCTCGGTGTGAGAGAGACGAGAGAGACCGACGCTTTAAGTTCCTTGTGTGTGTGAGACGCTGTGTGCACAGCGGTCAGGACGCACTTTGGATTTGCCTCGGTGCTGCTGCTCCGGCTTCTTTTTTATCATTTGTCTGTTGGTCCGTCCGTCTGCCTGTTCTTTTGCTCGTCTGTCTGTTTAACAGTTTGTTCATCTTTATGTCTGCCTGTTTATTGATCTGTAGGTTTAGCAGTTTGTCTTTCCGTCTGTTAGTTTATATTTCTATTTATCCGTCTTTTTAAACATGTTCTTATATTTCTGTCTGCCTGTTTATTCATCTTTCTATTTGCTTGTATATTTATCTGTTTCACAGTTTGTTGGTCTTGTTGTTGCAGAGATAAATAAACAGGCAAACAAAAATACAAACTGTTTCTTTAACTTTCTGTCTGACAGTTTATTTTTCCGTCTATTTAACCGTCTGTCTGTCCGTCCGTCTGTCTGTCTGTCTGTTCGCTACAGAAAGAGGCCGACCAAGTATGACAGCCTCCATGAGCTCCTCCAGCGGCTTAGAGCTCCTCGTCTCCAGTCTGCAGGTAGGGATCCACAGTGTGCTGTTCTACAGTGCTGCAGAACTAATAACATGGCTGAGCTGTTCAGTTTTTGACTTTTTAGTTCGTAGTTATCTTCTCTTGGCACACATCGAAACACTATAGGAGTTCTGAACACTTGTTTTTTTTCATAAAGGTCATAAACCCATGAGGTATTCCATTCAACCCACAGCACAATGAGCCTTCAAAGGCATCACTGTAAGTGATGAGACCATAAACACCAGAATTAGCCATGTATCCCATGTAGATTTGGGGATTTGTTGCTGTGAGCTGATATTTCAGAGTACAGTGTGTTCACTGTTAATTGACCTTCAGCATTATCAAAGCAGGAGTGGGTAGAGTGTTGAAATACTCAGGTAGAAAGAGAAGTTAAAGTATTGAGTAATTGAGTAATTGAGTATTGAGTATTGAAAGTAGTACTACTTTGAACAGTACGTCATATAGTTATGTGAAAGAGAATGTGGCGTCCATCTTTTATTTTTCATTAAAAGCAAAGGATTGTGTTAAGAATGAAGATTGAGTTAACAGACTGAGATCGAGGCGTTTAGCTCAATTCAAGCAATAAGATTTATTTGTGACAGAAGTATTATGTCCAGCAGTTAAACGTGCACGGACTCTAGCAAAAGCAAAGAGTGCCAAAAGTGAAACCAAAGAGCGCTTATAGCAGAGTGCGCAGGCGTGTCCATCTGGTTCTCCTTGTGGAGCCATTGGTCAAAATAAAAGGAGAGGTGGATCTGTTTTTAGCATTCAGATGACCTGATGTAGCTCTGGACAGCGTCATCCACACTGGCTCACGTCCGAAACCTGCCTTCTCTGGAACGTCAGTGTGTGTGAAATGTTGATCTACAGCATATTGTTATGTTCGGCCAACGAGATAAGCTAGGCGCTAGATATGCAAGGGCGCCTCTTTCTATCTCTAAGATGGAGCAGGCAGTTGAGACTGGTTCTCTGTAAGACTATGTGACATTTAACTGGGGCAAAAGCTATCCTTCAGAGTTCTAGTATTTTCCACTTTGTTCAGGCGAGTGCGAGAGTGCCCCACCTGGCGTTTTTGACCTTTGTGTACTAGAACTCACATATCCGCGTATAAGCTGTGTTTAACATTGAATGAATGTATATTTTTATTTACAAATCCCCCTTTTCACACCTGCTAGGTGTGAACTTCTATGTTTTGGAACTACTCATTCAATGGCTGTAACTCTATGTTTAGGTCCCTATCATCTGAATCGTCTGGATCGGAAACTGGTGGGGTGCTATGTCTAGTTCGGGTGTGTGTCTGATTCGGGGATGGTGAGGGAAGAGGGGTAGTTGAATGAGATGGGTGCTGGTGTGTCTGATACTTGGTTTCTAATCCCCAGATCAGTAAGGCAACTAGTATGCCCATTCCCACCCCCATTATAGTTTTCTTCCCACATCCCACCCCTTCCCAGGTGAAGCGCTGCCGACCTCGGTCGGCGGGGTTTGCATGAGGGTCCCCTAGACAGCGTCTAGACTCTCGGTGCATTTTTCCAAATTAGTGCGAATTTCTCCCAGTATTCTGGTTGGTACCGGTGCTGGGACACAATGTGTCAGGTGGTGCCAAGGGGCGCCTGATTTGCCCTTGACCTGGACCGAGTGTGAAGTAACCTCCTTCACTTCGTACGGCCCAGTCCACCTGGGGTCAGTCCACTTGCGCTTGTGAACCTTGACCCTGACCCAATCACCTACTTGTATCTGCTTTCCAGCTGCCACTGCTTCAGGTACTGCTCGCGTCCTCTCGATCTGTTTGAAGAGAGCTTCAGTAAGAGAAGTTAGGGCACTCATATAGTCAGACATTTCAATCTGCTGTACATCCAGAGGTGGCATATGACCTCCATCTCTGGGTGGACCTGGCATCGGCCGGCCAGTCATGATCTCGTGTGGGGAGAGATGTGTTTCTCCCCCTTTTCCGGACCTCATGGCCATAAGGGCCAGGGGCAGGGCCTCAACCCATGTTAATTTGGAGCCCGCGCAAACTTTGGCAATTTTGGCCTTAAGGGTCTGATTCGCTCGTTCCACCAGGCCCTGAGATTGCGGGTGATAGACTGACCCGAATCGGTGTGTGATTCCCAGAAATTGCTCTACCTGTGCGAGCATGGTGTTGCTAAAGTGTGATCCGTTATCAGAGCGGATGCATCTCGGCACTCCGCAACGGGGAATCAGTTCTGTCTGCAGCCACTTTACAACTGTCTGCGTGTCTTCTCTCTTGGTGGGAATTGCTTCCACCCATCTTGAAAATCTGTCTACCATTACCAAGATGTACCTCTTTCCCTGCACGCTGTTCTCTGGTCCCATATCTGTATAATCTATGCTGATGTCTTGGAAACAGGCAGAGGGCACGGGATAAGATCCCATCGGTGTCTTGAATGGTTTTCTTGGGTTGTATTTTCCACAAATTTGACATTCATCGCAGAAGAGGAAAGATATCGCTTCCATGTGCGGATGCCACCATAGTTGTTTTAAATTGTCCAATGTCCGTTTCTTTCCCTCGTGTGTAGGTCCGTGGACCCCTGGTAGGAGTGCTGCACACAGTTCTGCTGAGGCAACCACTCTGCCGTCGTGGGCTCTCCACAGACCTTCTTTGTCTTTTGAGGCTCCTTTCCGTGTCCATTCGGACCATTCATAAGGTCCTGCTTTCTTTTGATGATCTTTGATGTGTTCGATGGTAAGCTCAGGTGGGCCGGATGTTGGCTTCAGTGGATGGCCCATGACAATATGAGAAGTTTTATTTATTTTTTTTCAATTGCTTTTGCCACTGCTGCAACATATCTTGCGCACGTGGATTGACCATTTTCCACAGTGTCAAGTTTTGATGAATGATACATCAGTACCTGTCTTTCACCCCCCCTTTTTCTGGAAGAGTACAGCATTGAGTAGGCTGTCTCTTTCAGAAACATCAAGGTGGAACGGTAGGGAGTAGTCTGGGGACATGAGTGCAGTGGACGTGGTCCAGGGGAGTTTTGTATGGGAAAAGCTGAGTGATTTTTGGTTTGAGAATGTTGAACCAATATTGGATGGCAGGGGTCTGGGGGCCAGTTTGAAGACAGCGTAGCCAGAAAACTTCTTCGTCTGTGGGGGACACTGTCTCTGTAATGGGAGCAAGGGAGATAATGCGTACTGGCATGGACAACGTACTAGTTGGTGGGTTGGACGAGACATGTACACCCTCTTGGTTCATCCAGATGATCAGATTGAGGCGAGTCATCAGATCGCGTCCTGTGTTCTTTGAGTTGTTTTTTGAGTAGGGCCTTCTGCAAGGTCTTAATTTCTGTGTCACTACCCGCCTCAGTTTGAATGTGCTTGGAGAGGTAATGTCGGAGCTGGGCGTTCCACATGTCTTGTGTCATTTCTTCTAGGCCAACCACTGCGTCCATGCTCCGGCGAGGTCCATCAGGGAGGCCTCGTTTTACCATTGTACGCCATAGTGCCACTGTGGTAATGCTTGCATCATGTGGCTCTCTGAAGGCCTGGCGCCACACCCGTTCTGCTCTGGCCAGATACAGGGGTGGAGACTCTCCCGGGGTCCAGATGAATGCTGCCACTGCGCCTTGGTTCACTGGAGTGGGGAACTTAGTTCTGAGCTGCTGCCACAACGCTGTACGATGTTGATCAAAGGGGTCGGCATCTGGTGCCGCACCAGCGCCTGCCATGTGTAGTAGGGCAGTACACTGGGATGGGTCCAGACAGCGGGAGAGAAGTGCTCTCAGGTCGCCCACTGCTAGCTGGCGGCCAGCAGTCAAAGCTTCCGTGAGCTCAATCCACGGATCAGCTCCTGCATGGAGGGATGGAAGCTGTTGTATCATGCTGGTCAGATCTGCAAACCCAAAAGGCACAAATTGAACACGCTGTGGTTGGGCTAGAGTGGGGGCTGCTCTCAGGGGATATGCACCACGAACACTCTGCTCTGTTTCTTCTCGTTGGTGCTGGCCCTGAGACCGAAGTTGCATGGCATGTTGGGAGAGTGGAACTCCAGTCCCTGTCTTGAAGGGGAAAACTTCTCCTTGTAGAGTGCCTGACACCGCATACATTGGCACTGCCACCGGTCTGTCACAGTGGCTGGTGTGGGCTAGAACTGAGTTCAGAGTCTGTTGTAGCACGTCCGCCTCTGTTAGCAGGACAGAGAGCTTCTCCAATGTGGTTGGTCCGCTTGGGTTCCTTTGTGATGGCTGTCTTCCAGCTTCAGGATCATGGTACAGGTTGCTTGTCACATAGGTCTCTTCTGAGTGCATGGGGAAAAGTGTTGTGGCAGCGAGGTCGTCGTCAAGTCGCTGATCAGCCCTGATCGAATTGTCTCTGTTGCTGGGCCTCTGTTTCATTCTCTTCGGGCTGCTGGCCTCTCTCTGTTGTCGCAGGATCTTTTTTGTCTATGGGGACTCCTGTTATAGCTCTTTCCAATGTTCTCACCCTCTCCATCATGTTTCTCATCGCTCGCTCTGTTGAGGTGGAGCTTGTGTCGATGGTGCACCCTTCATCCAGGGACATCTGGAATGCTCCTGAGAGCAGTCCTCCCTTTACTGTTCTCACCGGTGCTTGTATGAATGGATTATTATGGGAGTATGGGGGAGGAACCGGAGGAAGTGCTGGATACAGGCTAGTTGAGGGTGGGGGAGGAACCGGGGCCAGAGATGTTTGGCTCATTTCCTGTGCAGCCTTTTCCAGACCTACCGGGGCTTGAGTGGTAGGGGTGACGTCCAGGGGGTTGATGTTGAGTGACAGACGGGACCAGGTTTTTTCTTTTCCGGTTGGCATGTCCACCTGCATCCGATCTGTCATGGCCATCCCTAGTGCCATCGTTGCCACTCGCTGTTCCTCTTCTCTGTCTTTGCGGGCTTGCTTCAGTGGGTTAGCGAACCCCCATCGCTTGGTTTGATTTGTCATTTGATTTCTCTCTGCAGTCTGTGCTCGAGCCACTCGTTTTGTCAAATCGTTGGTGAAGAGCCGAAGGTTGTTGACTGATGGAGGTAGTGGACTGGCCGCCTTCCACCATCCCTCCTCTTGCCATCGTTTCATGCATTTATCCCAATGTGTCTTGTCTCTTTTCCATGCAGTCCTGCCTCCAGTCTCTGTTACTGTTTTTTTCAGTTTTGCACGCAGTACTTCTGAGTAGCCACCAGATGGAGCCACAGCTCCAGCCATGTCTTCTTGTGTTCTTCGTCTTCTTTCTCTTTTCAAATCAAGTTTTTTTTTTTTTTTTTTTTTTATATTTTTTCTTTTTTCTTTTTTAAATCAATTCCAATCTTCTTTTTTTTTTTTTTTTTTTTATTATTATTTTTTTCAAATTTCAAATTTCAAAATTTCAAATTTCAAAATTTCAAATTTCAAATTTCAAATTTCAAATTTCAAAATTCAAAATTCAAAATTCAAAATTTCAAAATTTTCAATATAAAATGTTTGGATGCAGTACTCCCGAATGTCCACCAGATGGAGCCAAAGCTCCTGTCGAATGTTCTTCTTGCAGTTCCTGAAGTACCCACAGAGGGAGCCAAAACTCCTGTCAAATGTTCTTCTGCAGTTCCTGTAGTGCTACCAGAGGGAGCCAAAGCTTCTCCCAACTTTTCTTGTGCAGTTCCTGTAGTGCCACCAGAGGGAGCCAAAGCTTCTCCCAAATTTTCTTGTGCAGTTCCTGTAGTGCCACCAGAGGGAGCCAAAGCTTCTCCCAAATTTTCTTGTGCCCTCTGACCTTGGCCTAAATCCTACACTCCCTGCACCTGGTTTCTTATCTGAAATTTTCACTCCCTTTTTTCCCAGTGTCTCTCTGACTGAATGAATGCCTGCTCTGTCTTCGCTTCTATGTTGACGGTCCTTATGGAACACAATTTCCAATAAATCTGTAATCTTTGTAACTATACCAGTAAAACTGACATGTATATTAACCCTCAGCTTTCCTCTTCTATCCTCGTGTTCGTGTGCCTGTGTTGAATGCAAAGTTTGTGTCTCATGAGTGTGCTCTGCTCCACTGACCGTCAATCACTGGCAAACACACACGAGCCTCTGCACACTTCAACTCCAAATCTCATCTGTCTTTCACCCATGTACGCTTCACGCAGTCACTCTCATCCTTACCAAATTGACACCATACGCTGCCGTCACTGAAATACGCACAAATCACATATGGATTTGTTCTTATAGCGTTTTCACGAGCCCGGTCCCCGAAGGAAATGGATACCTCCCTGAGGCATTACTCCACACTCAATCGACCATACACTGCCGTGATTCCACAAATAATCGCACACAGACCTCGTCAGGGAAGATCTATTGACCTTATTGTTTACAGTGTACGCCTTGTGCCAATACGGTCCCGAAGGAAATGGCGATATCTTGTGCTACAATTGAATCGATGTCTTCCCAGAGCACATCTTATGCTGCATGCAAAACCATACACTGCCACTTCTGCAATACTGGTACACAAACCATCAATTCAACCTCCTATTTAACCTCATCAATTTATTTTTTCAATTAAAATTCTCTGGATGGCTCTTCATTTTACAGTGTACAACATGCATGAACGTGGTCCCTTTAGGAAATGGCGCTGTGCAGTCTCCAGACACACTACTTTCACATCAGCGTATTTCAACAACACTTTCTATATACTTGATCCAAATCTCAGCTTGCAACTTCGCATAAATCAACAGTGTGTCCCGGAATTCAGTCTTTCAGACCGTCATTGGTCAGCGAACCGAAGCTTTCGCCACGGCTGTGTAACCTCTGAACAGTCAATCAAAGCTTACGCGGTGAACACAATGGCAGCCTATACAATGTTAACAACCATCAATTTCTGTTAGATCCACTCACACACATGTACATGCTATAGTAAAAACCCCCACTGCTGTCATAACAATTCTGTCACAATGCTCGGCAATTTATCTTTAAAAATTTAGTCAAGGCAATTCATACTCACACTCCAGTACTTCCGATCAATTCAATTTAGTTTTTTCCTACATACAATACGCAGACTTCATTTAAATAGGCTCTGCTTTACCTTTTGATTCAGCGCGCTGTTTGATCAGTTTCTCAGAGTTGAGCAGAATGGCCCTGTAGGCCTGAGGCCTCCTGCAGCCTCGAGGGGAAACGCCTTTTTTTTTTTTTCCTTTCTGTCGACAGAAGAAAGTCTGTTACTCGATGAAAAATAGTCTTGGATCTTGGATAACCTAACTCTGCTACCATGTTAAGAATGAAGATTGAGTTAACAGACTGAGATCGAGGCGTTTAGCTCAATTCAAGCAATAAGATTTATTTGTGACAGAAGTATTATGTCCAGCAGTTAAACGTGCACGGACTCTAGCAAAAGCAAAGAGTGCCAAAAGTGAAACCAAAGAGCGCTTATAGCAGAGTGCGCAGGCGTGTCCATCTGGTTCTCCTTGTGGAGCCATTGGTCAAAATAAAAGGAGAGGTGGATCTGTTTTTAGCATTCAGATGACCTGATGGAGCTCTGGACAGCGTCATCCACACTGGCTCACGTCCGAAACCTGCCTTCTCTGGAACGTCAGTGTGTGTGAAATGTTGATCTACAGCATATTGTTATGTTCGGCCAACGAGATAAGCTAGGCGCTAGATATGCAAGGGCGCCTCTTTCTATCTCTAAGATGGAGCAGGCAGTTGAGACTGGTTCTCTGTAAGACTATGTGACATTTAACTGGGGCAAAAGCTATCCTTCAGAGTTCTAGTATTTTCCACTTTGTTCAGGCGAGTGCGAGAGTGCCCCACCTGGCGTTTTTGACCTTCGTGTACTAGAACTCACATATCCGCGTATAAGCTGTGTTTAACATTGAATGAATGTATATTTTTATTTACAATTGTCATGAACTGGAAATCCAGCTCAACCTGACACAAAGTCCCTCTGATGAGTCCAGTGCAGGTTCTGAGATATGTCTCTCAGAGATGTGCAGAGAGGACATTTTAACTTAGATTTTTAAATTTGTTTTATTTAGGAAAACCAAAAAATGTTGAACTCAAGGTCCAGTTACTAGGGTTTCACATAATACCCGAATAGTCCACTGTCAAAACCACGAGCCGACACTGTGCATCATTGTAGACGTATCGTTCATCTGTGTCCGAAACTTCATTCGATTATAATGAACATTAAATGACATATCGATGTTTTGATGGATAATGAAAACGTATAACTTCCCAATGGAACCCAATCAGAAATGTTTTATTACCAAGTATGTTAGCACATACAAGGAAGTTAGCTTGGTGATCTGTGCATGATAATGAACACAGTGCAATAGTACAAGACATAATTCAAAATATGAAAATTTACAATAGAATGTGATAAGCTAGAGTAGACAATTTAAAAGCACAAGAGGCCTTGGATCAACATGGCGGCTGAACGAAATCCTCCCGAGGCCGCACTACGCAGGGGCTTGTAAGCCTGGTACTGACGGAAAAGCGGCCCGTGATGCTCGGGGGGGGCACGCAAACATAGACCAAGGCATGTGTGCATTGTCCACACATGCGAGGAAAAAAACAGCACTCTTGGACTCATCGTGACATTGTGGAGGGGGACACCTCTGAGTGTGACAAAGGAAATGTGCTGCTCATGACATGAGACAGCAGCTGCAGCTGGTCTCATCCACAATTCGTAGCTATACCTACAGACATTTTTTTTATGTTATCCATGTAATCATGGACGAGGAAGTATAAAGTCCTCAAAAGCACACACGGGGGCAGGAGGGGGGTAGGTGGATTGGTCCAACAAACAACAATCTTTCAGCCAGGACACAGCTGTCAACATACATTTATTTATCAGGTATCTTTCGTAATGTTTCACAACGCTTCTGTGGTTGCTTTAAATCAAGAGATAATCTGAGTTATCTGGATTAAACACCTCTTCAGTGAACATATCAATGAAATAACATCTTGGAGCAACATCAGTCACAGAGTCTGATAAACAGTATCAGCATCATATTGCTAACCGCTTTATTTATTTTTAAGCTACAGCTGGCTTTATTTAAGGACATGCTGAGTAGGTGGACAGCAGCAACCCCGTAGCCCTGTTGCTATTAGTCTAGTCCATTAGCAGGGCAATGGTCCGTACATTTAACAGCAACAAAATGTATCTTTTAAAAGTAATAAGTGCAAAAATCACGGTATGGATTTCTGTTCATATTACGGTGTATTTCTTTTACCTGAACAATGTTTAGTATATTTAACTGTGACAAACTGCATATTTTACGAATGATAGATGGAAAAACTACGGGGCTGGCAGTTGAATGTATTGTGAATTTTACCTCAACTGGCAGTGCAATGGTCCGTACATTTAACAATAACACAATGTATTCTTTAAAAGTACTGAATGCAAAAATCACGGTCAGGATTTTTGTTCATATTACAGGTGTATTTCCGTTACCAGTACAATGTTTAGTACATTTAACAATGACAAACTGCATATTCTACGAATAATAGATGCAAAACCTACGGGGCTGGCAGTTGAATGTATGATGCATTTTACCTCCATTAGCAGGGCAATGGTCCGTACATTTAACAGCAACAAAATGTATCTTTTAAAAGTAATAAGTGCAAAAATCACGGTATGGATTTTTGTTCATATTACGGTGTATTTCTGTTACCAGAACAATGTTTAGTACATTTAACTGTGACAAACTGCATATTCTACGAATAATAGATGCAAAAACTACGGGGCTGGCAGTTGAATGTATGATGCATTTTACCTCCATTGGCAGGGCAATGGTCCGTACATTTAACAGCAACAAAATGTATCTTTTAAAAGTAATAAGTGCAAAAATCACGGTATGGATTTTTTTCATATTACGGTGCATTTTCGTTATCAGTACAATGTTTAGTACATTTAACAGTGACAAACTGAATATTTTACAAAAAATGAATGAAAACAATACGGGGCCGGCTGTTGAATGTATGATGTGTTTTACCTCCATTGGCAGTACAATGGTCCGTACATGTAACAGTAACACAGTGTAATATTTAAAAGTAATGAATGCAAAAATTACGGTATGGATTTTTGTTCATATTACGGTGTATTTCCGTTACAGTACAATGTTTAGTACATTTAACAGTGAGATACCGACTATTTTACGAATAATAAATGCAAAAAATACGGGGCCGGCTGTTGAATGTATGATGCGTTTTACCTCCATTGGCAGTGCAATGGTCCGTACATTTAACAGTAACACAGTGTATTTCTTAAAAGTAATGAATGCAAAAATCACGGTATGGATCTTTTTTCATATTACGGTGCATTTTCGTTATCAGTACAATGTTTAGTACATTTAACAGTGACAAAATGTATTTTATACGAATAATAAATGCAAAACATACAAGGCTGCCTGTTAAATGTATAATGTGTTATTTCTCCGTTGGCAGCACAGTGGTCCGTACATTTAACAGTAACCAAATGTATGTTTTAAAAGAAATGAGTGCAAAATGTACGGTATGGATTATCTTTCATATTACGGTGTATTTCCGTTATCAGTACAATGCGTAGTACATTTAACAGTGACAAAATGTATTCTATACAAGAAATACATGCACAAATTATTGTTTTAGCTGATATTTGTATTTACGGTGTTTCACTGTCTGATAAACTGAATATAACCGATTTACAATTTACGGTCTCTTACTGTTGTGATTTAACAGTTTATCACCGTAACATTCACTGACTTTTCTTACAGTGTACCACAGTCCATTTACTATTCTTTTCAACCAGTGTCCGACTCATGTAATTGTTTTAAAATCTGAAACGTTTATGGTCAAGGGATGGTTAAATTCAGTGGGGGAGAAAGTTGTCTATGCGGCACTGTATCGTGTTTTCTCTACTGGAAGGGTATCCAAGAGGGCACTTAATCATGTTCTCTGCCTCACCTGTCATCTTGAAAAGTAAAAACAAATGATGAAATAAAAAATAATATTTCTCCACCGATCTGTGCTATAAATGTAATTTCTGTATGATTCCAATAATTCTAAGCATTTTTATAATCAAAATCGCTGAATTTCCCCATGTCCTGTTCAAACAGAGGAGACACGCGAGCTGTGCCTCATCTCAGATTGTGCAATCCCACACACACACGCGCGCACACGCACGCACACGCACCCGGTGGAATCAAATATGTACCTTAAGAATACTGATATGAAAAATAACCAGGAGTCAATGTGCAAGCTGCCAATTGGATGGTGATTTAAGCTACTCTATTGGGTTCATGCATTTGTAAATCTGACAATGAAAGAGTCAGTGCCGTTGTTGCCGTTGTTGAAAAACCCTTTCTATACAGGGGTATTCACAGTTTTTGTGCACACTAAGAATGGATAGAAAAAGAGATCATCCACAGTTATACGATGCCGAGTGTGACAAAGACCCTCTCCATTGCACACATTTGTGGACTGTCCAGACAATAAGAGACTCACACACTGAGTTGAATGTTTATTGTAAGGTTCTGATGTGGTCTCAGGAGTAATTATTGAAGGTCGGGCCTGTAGACACAAACATATTATTAGTTTGCTTATCTGTAACTTAAATGATTGAATATATGAATAGTGCTGTCAAATAACATGCATGTTCTTACTTACCTCTGCTGTGTTTCCTCTCCAGGGTGTTCATCCTAAAAGAGTCCCCAGGGTACAAGCCCACCATTTTATAGTTCCGGGAATGTACCATGTGGGAATTACTAGAGGGGTGGTAGGAAAATTGAATCCTCTGTTCGGGCTAGAGATGATCTCTATGGTGAAGTTTTACCACAATAGAGATCAGATAGAGAATTGACCTTTAGAATGTTAGGCATCTATTTGAATGTATTGTTGTAGATTAGGGGATTGTGTGGTAGAGTGAGGGGCGGAGTCGCCTATCTTGCAGTGATGTGGAGGTCCTCGTTAGTGGCAGGCTATATAAGGCTGCCATGATTACATCTACTCTGTCGCTGCCAGGACCACATGCTGCCCGTGGTCCCTGGAAAAGTTATGCATGTATTTGTTTGTTGTTTTTGTTGGCGAAATAAACACCTGGTTGGGCGCACGTACTCTCTGTGTCCTCCTCCTACTTCCAAAGTCCGGCCGCTGCTGGCCAGCCTAACACTGAGCATCAGTTCAAACACTTCAGGCTGGACATAAATGCACAAATAGGTTTATGATAACAATCAAATTATATATATTTTTGACAAAAAATGAAAATGTATATAATCCAATGCACACTTGAAACACTTCTGACTAATCTAATGGGAAAATAGGTGAAGTGGATGTCGACAGAAAATGTACAAAAAGAAACAGAGCGTGATCAGACATTTCAATTTTTAAAACTAAACCTCAGATTTAATTTATTTTAAATAATCATACTGTTGTGATGATTAAATAAAGTATGGCAAACCACATGCAACATATCTCCATATTCTTCTCAGTGCATTAAGGAGTCAAGTCAACATTGTGTACTTTACATGGACAATTTGACGTTGATCCACTGTAAAGTATACAATCCACCAGGTGGCAATGCATGACAGCTGTGGGTTCTTCATGACTCAGCTTTAGCATTTTCCATTCACCCATGTGCTCCAAACACCACCCTCAGGCAGGCTGCAACAATGACTGTGTGAACGCCAACTGCCTGTTGTGTTGATATTCTTGGGTGAATCATGTAAAACTCCATCATGTGCAGTGACACAGAT
The DNA here is from genome assembly GCF_949748355.1 of Melanostigma gelatinosum. NCBI lineage: Eukaryota > Metazoa > Chordata > Actinopteri > Perciformes > Zoarcidae > Melanostigma > Melanostigma gelatinosum. The sequence continues at coordinate 31,736,378 of NC_136634.1, read as the reverse complement.
TTGTGTGTGTTTACAAGGGAAGTATATGCGGGTCACTAAACAGTCAGCAGCTGCAGGTCAAGCCCTGCGGTGTCAACAGACCTTTTTAAAAGACTTTGCCAGTTTAAAGTTTAGACGATTGATGAGTAATATATACAAGTTTTTGCATGTTCTGTGAGATGATACAACTCAGATGAAAACCTAGAGAATTGATTGCACATATCTACATTCATATTATACTATGACATGTAGCGGCTGGAGATGCAAGTAAACAATTCGGCAGCTGTAGTGTAAAATCAGCTCCATCAACAATCATTTCCTGTGAGAAGAGATCCAGGTTAAAGTTTACATTGTTGATAACCACCAAATACAGGCATATTTGTGTGTTGTGCATTTTGCAACAGGATGAGTGCTTAGCTCACAGGTGGCCTTGTGTGGCTACTGTGTATATTTTCTTATGTCATGTATGTTCCATGTAATGTCTGCTTGCTGTGAAGTGCGGCCCCTTTAAATAATATTACTGTTGTAAGAGTGCTTATGGACACGTCCTTAGTCCTTGGGGCTTCTTCGTCGCTCTGATTTTGTAAGTTCAGAATGTTCTAGCAGCTGTAGGCCACCATTATACAGAATTTAAAGAGTATCAGGGACGGATGGTACATAACCTAGAACTTTCCTGTGAGTCTGGACTGAACTTACAATGACATCCTTCAGAGTTGTGACATTATAGACATTGTATTCAACTTTAAGTACACTAACGCAGAGCATAACATGATTGAGGGGTTATTTATCAAGCCATCGCCATTACTTTAATCTAATGCAGCCATTATGAGCTGGTACACACACTTCTACAGCCTGTTGGGGATCTGTCGTGATTCCTCAGGTGCTGCAGGGGTTGGTGAGTTCAGGGGCATGCAATAACCAAGACTCTGAGTATTAGCAGTCCCCGGCCCCACACTGAGCTCTACATCACAGCACAGCAGAGTCCACCTTTCACTGTGTGACTTGATGAACAGACAGACAGATAGATAAACATCGAACTAAAAGTTCGGAAATTAGTGTTTGGTAGATTATTTCTCTGTTGTAACAATGCTTCTTGGCAATGAATTTTGGCAATGAATTTTATACCGTTGGAAAGCCTGTTTAGTTACCTTTCAAACGGTGGATCGTAGGGTCAAAGTGTGGAGAAGACGGGGAGAACGCTATGCTGATTGCTGCACCGATAGAGGAACACCTTTTGGTGGAGGCAGTGTGATGGTGTGGGGCGACATCTCCATCACTGGAAAAACGAGGCTTGTCTTCATTGGAGGCAATCTCAATGCAGAGAGATATCGAGATGAGATTCTGTAACCAGTGGCAATCCCATTTCTCCACAGTCTGGGACCGAACTCCATCCTCCAAGATGACAACGCTCGCCCCCACAGAGCGGTTTCATCAGAGACTACCTCCAGAATTTGGGAGTAGAGGATGGAATGGCCTGCCAACAGTCCTGACCTCAACCCAAGTGAACACTTGTGGGACCAGCTGTTCGTGCCAGAGTGACCAACACAACCACGTTGGCTGACTTGCGACAAATCCTGCTTGAGGAGTGGAATGCATCCCACAGCAGTGTGTGAGCAGGCTGGTGACCAGCATGAGGAGGAGGTGCCAGGCTGTTGTGGCTGTGTATGGTTCTTCCACACTGAGGCTCCTGTTTGTTAAATGAATAACAATATAGTGACACTTGTATTGTGAGATTTTGTTTGGTTCAACTTCAGTCATGTTGAGTTCATGTGAAGCTTCTTAAATAGTGAATATAACATGTATAGTGGCTTAAAACAGCTTTGCATCTGTCAACAAGCAGCTACACCGAGTCATGAGGATTACTTTGTAGAACACAGGATTTTAAATCAGTCCATATACAGATCAAAGCATTGCCACATATCCAACAGCTCTGAGAAAGCATCAATGGTCAGGGAGGTAAGAAGATGAACACATAAGACGGATTGTAAACACTTCAGGAATAATAATAAGTATTTCATGAGGTAATTAAGCATTAAGTTGGGTTTGTTTGACAGAAAAAACAATGCTTTCTCCACACATACAACTAACAGGCCATGCTGGCAGTAAAGATGTGATGATCATTAAACAAAAAACATTGAAGGATGAAAAATTGAGGGGAAATAAACATTGCTATTCTTGGATACCACTCTGCAAAAAAAAGTGAATTGTGGCCTGAAGGTGGACCCAGACAGGATTTCTTTAATATCTTGCAGTACTATGTCTGCACAACCTTACCTACTTCACACATCAGAACACATGTAATCCTTCAGGTTTAGGGACATTTGTACATACAGCAGCATGATCTAACAGCAAGTGGGCATTAAAGTCATTATAGTGGATAATATACATGTGCATATACATCTATTATACTGGAAACAATGCAGCCTTGATACACATACTGTTGCCCTGTACCTTGGGCCGTCCATTTTGCACTGAACTGTGTTCTTCATTAACTGCACTGGTTTGAAAAGAGAAACCCAGAGGATGAAATGAAGACAGGAGGGTTTTTGCTGAAGAGCATTCGTTTATTTTCCACAGGTTACTTCAGAAACAGGTAATTATGTACACAACATCTGGAATGTTGGATAAATGCATATCAATCATCATCTCACTGTGGCCGTTTCCAGAGAAACCTTAGAAATACTAGCTATACATTAAGAACAGTTCCTCTGCATTAGAATTTATTGCTGGTTTTACAATCGTATTTACAATTTGATTAGTGAGGTCTAAAAACCACAGGAGACTGCTAAATAAATAAGAACAATACAGGAGCATAAGAAACCGACCCACATGAGTGGCCAAGATTCCAAACAATTTTCATGCCAGACTATAAGACTTTTGAATCAAGAAATAAAACATCATATCCCTTACAGATTAGTAAATTCTTTATCAATAAAAGACACCATTAATTCAATACATTCAGGGGTTTTCTGCTACAGGGTTACTTGGTCTGGTATGACCAGTAGTTTATGGGCGGTGAATGTTTAAATGTAACCTTTAAATAGATATGTTCACTGTTTTAGCATTTATCATTATCACATATAGGCTCACTTTTCTACAGCATTTCAAGTATTCAGCTGTCACTGATTGTATTAATATGATATAAATGTGACTGTGGTACTGAGCTGTTGCAATTAGCAACAGTCATTAGTGACCTTATAGTATTTTCAGAACTCATAATATAGCACCACATCAGTTAAACTGAGAGTTTTGTAAATACATTTGGTTCAGGGGAGAGACGCTGTTTCAAATCAGTGTTCAATTTGCATGATATGAACTGGATAGAAATCTCAGTCCAGCTCTCAGTTGGATTGTTATGATCACACACAGACGTTTGACAGTAAAGCGAGAGGAAGACTCTCCCACCCTTCCTGCTCCCAGACTTATCCCACCGACTGATAATGAGCAACAGACTAAACGTGTAAAATGAGGTCACGGCTGAGAACAATACTGTCTTACTTTCAACACAGTCTGCTGCCACAAAAAAAGCCCCACATGGTACTCAATTAAAGGCGATAAATTTGGAATTCATGAATTGTGCAATCTTTGCATGATGTCGTTGGAAGCATGCAGTGATTCAAGTTTAGTTTAGTTCATGTCGACTCATGTCTACTGCCTTTATATTCATATCTAAATCAACAACAACAAAAATGAAACTGCTGATATGTTTCATTCTTGGTTGAACCTTGTATGTATGCTCTGGGTCAAGATGATGTGAAATGTATCATGACAGATCATCACACACATCACGGATTTATGAAAACACCCATTGTAAACAGACACAGTCCAAACTATTTACATTTACACAATTATACTATTATTGTTGGAATGCTGTTATCCTGTTTCTTTATTCAACTTCTTCTATTTCTTCCGTGCCCCTCTTCTCCTCCTTCATTTTTTAAGCTACAGAAACCGTTCAACTATTAAAATGTTCAGCTCTTTCACCAGAGGTGTGCTATGACTTTTTATATTTCTAACCTTTAAACTTTTTGAATTATTAAGCTTTTTATATTTTCAATAGGATCTCTATGGAGAATATTTTCAAATGGCTTCAGGCACACAGGTGTTTGCGATTGAGCCAATTAGTGATGTTGATAAACACACAGACTCACAGACACACGCGCACATACACTCCTCTCCCTCTCTCTCTCTGTCTCTCTCTCATACAGTCACTTATGAGACTTATGAAACTTCTTCAACTTTCAAATCCTTCAACTTCCTCATACTTTCAGCTAAAGACACCATTTCAACTTTCAAATGTTGAGAAAACCCTGAACTATTCAGCATAACATAATTCAGCAATTTAACTTATGATTTTTCAGCCCTTTTCTGACTTTATAATGGGTGTGTATTGCGCAGCTTAGAGTGCGTGAATTCCGGGTACCCTTAAACGCCTCATCTTAACTTCACTACGGAAGAAACCAGGCCTTCGACATTGTTCTCTGAGTCATTGACCGGTAAGTAGCACAGTGCGTTTCTATACTCAACTTTAAAAATGAAGCTTCCACATTTTACAATGGCATTACAAGTGGTTTCTAACTCAAACAGGGTTCAAAATAAGCAAGAAGAGTAAACATTTTCCCGGTGAACCAAAGAAAAGGGTTAGGGTTAGGGTTGTAGCCTGGGGAGCAGTTAGGGGTTCAGTGTATTGCTCAGGGACACTTCGACACATGACACGTCCCAGCCAAGGATCGAACTGTCGAGTTATAAAGTAAAGTCCCACAGGACACTGTAAAGGGCGTGACTTCATCTCTCTATTAAACTGACAATAAACCACTAAGCTAATTAACAGGTTATTTCTAATATAAAACTAGTCTTTTTCATCAAACTATCCTGACAACAATATGTTTGCTGTGGTAACATTACAGTCAGAGTGTTTTATAACTGTTTGTTAGTTTTACCAGCAGCTAAAGCTGTTCAATTATTATTCTGGCCACTTCATGTGTCAATGTGTAAATCTGTAACAGAAAGTGACCAATAGACATGATTATACACAAGCTTTGTGATCTTGAATTAGACCTTAATGTACAAATAACCTTTGTTCATATAATGCTGATAGTATCGTTCTGTAGTAATCCACTAATATAATGCAGGCCCTATAGGAACATGACTTTATACATTCAGTATACAGAGACATTAGATAATCCATTATTAGTCCACAGTGAGCCCTCACATAGAGCTGAGATGGAGCTGTCATTAGTTGTGGGTGTTCTGTAGTTCTGCTAGTTTTAACCCTTTATTGCTCATACACACAGAAGATAATAATGTGTTTCCTCTCTTAGGCAAAGAGAACATTGATCAACATCTGTGCTTTGGCTGGTAAGTACGGACATGCTGTAACTGAAATTGACAATAGACCACATAACTTGATGTGTTTAACTGTTAAGTATCTTAAACTAGGGCTGCAACTAAAGATTATTTTAATAATCGATTAATTGGGTGATTCTTTTTTAGATTAATCGGATAAAAAAACAAAAGCATTAATTTCCAACCCTTTATTCAAAAACAGAACTGATCTTCAGAAAGTGCACAAACAGGTTGCTTCTTGAACATCCCTGAGCTGTTAAAGTAATAACTAAAAAACAAAAAAAGCAAATGGACTAACACAAAAAACATACATGTGAACAAAAATATGTATATTTTTGTTTAAAGGGACCTGAGCTGTCGGAACAATAAATCATTTACAAAAAATAAAGAAAAATACAAATCAGAAAACTTAACAGGATTTGTTTGAACATCAGAACTTGTTCTCTACACTACACGCACAAACTGAATCATCACCGTGGTGCTCCCGTGCCATATCATGTCGCTTTTGCATATCTTGCAATGAACACACTTTTTCAATTTATTAAGTGTGAAATGCTCCCACACCTTGGCCGACTTAGGTCGTACTGATTCCTCTGCCTCCGCCATGTTTCAGAACAACGTTACGGGTCCGATGGTCTTTCCTCTGTTGTAAATTGTTTGATCGCATGTTTACTTTTATTGTGAAGAGCATGAAAACGGAAGTGATTTGACTGTGAAGAGACAGGAAGTAGCATGATGCATGCAATGTGCTATGATACGACAACAATGATAACGATAAGTGAAAACCTAACGTATATGTCGGGTGCAAGAGCGTGGTCTGTTCACTGTAACGGTTGTTAAACTGCAGTTTTCAGGAAGTAAAGTGTTCCGTTCAAAACCAGACGTGTCTTGGTCGTCATTAGAAGCTCCACTTCACACAACAACTGCTGTGCTCCGCTCTTTTTTCCCCTTTTGTTTTTGTCAAACATCTCCGAGACTTATTGAGTGGCGTAATAATCGCGCGACACAACGAATCGATTATGAAATTTGATAATCGATAATGAAAACTATTTAAAAAATCGATTATCGATTTTATCGATTCGTTGTTGCAGCCCTATCTTAGACCTTTTCCTTTTGTTTAGATTGACACCAGATTCATTTATTTTGTTTTTGATTTATTCTCTCTAAAGCAACTTAAATATATATATTGAAGACTAACATAAGTTCCTGGGAAATTCTAGATCTTGAATGAGACTTTGATAATTAACAAGGAAATAAAATGAGCTGTAATGATGGTTTTCTGAAATTAAACTAAACATTTCACCCTCCCGCTCCTCCTTCTATCCCCCTCCTTTCTGTCTCTGATTGCAGACCATCACTGTGACTCCTTGTAAGTTCACACACATGAATTATGATTTTGCTGTTACTAAACTAATATTACATTGGTTTACATTAAGAATGACTTCCCATCCTAATGTAGTCTCGACAGGAATTACATCCATCCATTACGTACTCAACACTAAATGACCCACCCTGAATAACAGTTTGATCTAGATTGAAATGAGCTGTGACACACTGGTTTTCTGAGAGGAAAGTAAAGACGATTTCTTTCTCTCTCTCCACTTCTTCTGGCCTCCTCCTTCCCGTCTCTAACTGTAGATCAGAGTTGGTGTCTCCGTGGTAACTTGACACTAAGTTCACATGTGAATCAACACTTTTACTTAAAACACTTAATACTGCAGGTTTTAAACACACTGTAGTGAAGTTGTAGTTAGTGAAAATGTGAGACTTCTAAACAGCTATACCATCATTTCATACCATCATATACATATCATTTCATGATATTTCACATAAATCTGTGCACTATTACCTGTTATACTGTCATGATGTGTTTACATTATGATCATGTGAGCAGACACTTCACTGAACTTTTCGCTTAGGGTAGAAGTTACTTAGTTTGTTATTCAGACTGCTGTCTAATGTGTGTCTTTATTGTGTCTTACAGGTGTCCTGCTGTCTCCTCTCCTCTATCATATTGGCTCTCTGTCTTTCCTATACCTTCTATCAACTCTGTCTAAGCATTGGTTCCTCTAGCTTTCCTGTCAATCTACCGCTCTGTCTTTGATATTGGAATTCATTCTTTGTATCCCCCTTCTATCCCACTCTAGCTGTTACCGAACTTTCCAAACCTACCGAACCTTCTGAAAAACTTCTGAACAAATTACTGGAAACTGATTTCTGAAATCCTATATTCTGAAGTAAATTACATGGTTATCACAACCTGTCTGTTGAACGAAAACCTGAGAGTCTCTCATCTCGCCCACTCTCTGTCTCTCCACTGATCCTCTGATCCACTCACTTGCTTTGGGTTACTGGTACCTGATCTATCTTTTAAGAAATCTGAGAGATTCTCCTCTCTCACCTCTTTCAATCTTCTATCTACATCATATACATCTATAGAATACTATTACTGTTTGTACAAACAGTACAAAACATTTGAAATATACTAAGATATTTTTTCAACAAAATTGAACATATAATTGAAAAAGACATGCAAATAATTTTGTTGTGATTGAAAAAGTTACACTTCTATCACAAACATTTGGTAAAATAAATTATAATTTCGAATTAAATCTGGTCAATTTCCAAATATATAATTTCTTGTAAAAGTTCATGATTAAGTTAACATAATTAAAGGAAACTGCATTCTGGTTAATATACATAAAAACCAACTACCGGTAGTGAAAATCCACTTTAGAGAATAAGTCTCGTTGTTCCTGATCTTTGTTGCTGTGGAGTTCTGTTGGTTTGTACCCAGAGGTTTGTTTTGGTAACAGATATTTCACATTTCACATTGTTGTTTACTTGACTAGTCTACATACGAGTAAAAGTAATACCACTACATACATTGTATTCATTATTATTTAATTTATTTAGATTATTTTCCATATAAATTATAAATATAATTGTTTGAATCATTCAGTGTTTTGTTGTTGTTTAACCTGTTCCTACTGAAATAAAATCCAGACTATCTATGAGGAACTGCATTCATTTGGAGCGGCTGTTTCCTGTCTGCAGACCAACGTTCTTCAGAAGCATTCATTCCACTATTTCTTCCGTCTCCCCTTTTTTGAAACTCTTCTTCTTCATTTTTTAAGCTACAGAAACTGTTCAACTATCACAATGTTCAGCTCCTTCAGCTCATCTCTGCTATGACTTTTTCTATTTCTAACCTTTAAAATATTTGAATTATTAAGCTTTTAGCAACTTTTTTTGAATGGGTTTCTATGGAGAAGATTTTCAAATCCTCTTAAACTTCAACTTTCAAATCCTTCAACTTCCTCATACTTTCAGCTAAAGACACCATTTCAACTTTCAAATGTTGAGAAAACCCTGAACTATTGCCGCATTATTCAGCTTTTTGATATATTTTACACTTTTTGAACTGCAGCAATTTAACTTTTATGATTTTTCAGCACTTTTCTGACTTTATAATGGGTGTGTATTGCGCAGCTTAGAGTGCATGATGTCACCGCTAGAGTGAAGAGCAGCTTGAGATTCTTGTGAAAAAAACATTTGTATTTTGCCAGTGTCCACAATCTTCACTCTTCATGCATAATTTCTGGATGTAGAAGTAGCTAATATTGTCCTTGTCGTAGAAAAATTACTGTGGAATCCCACAGATTTCCACATTTGACACGGAAGCCGTTAATTGAGAGGAAAACCAACTTTCTGCTCCATAGAGACCAATGTTAAATTTTGCTTGAAAAACATCTTCCACAGAACACGGTACCCCATTTCTAGATCGCCAGTTAAGCCACATTTTTTACACTACAGACACAATTTTTACAGGATCTGTTCTTCAACTCAGCCTTCCCCTCAATTATTAATATCGGAGCAATAGGAGCTACGGTTATGGGAGTTTTGAGGATTTGTTTGAGAGGTGTTTCCCTGTTTTATCTCCATGAAATGGCTTCAGGCACACAGGTGTTTGCGATTGAGCCAATTAGTGATGTTGATAAACACACAGACTCACAGACACACGCGCACATACACTCCTCTCCCTCTCTCTCTGTGTGTCTCTCTCATACAGTCATTCAGGTCTTAGGGATCTTTAGAGGTCTTTCCCCCCTCCTCCACCCCCTCCCCCCCACACACACACACGCCATTTTAAAATAAAAGCCCCACAGAATGAATCCTAACTGAAATGCTTGTGATGAGCCTGTCATTTAATAACCGGTTTGTGTTTATCTAACATTATGATTCTGTCTCCTCTCCCCTTCTCCCCCACACCCCATTTCAAAATAAAAGCCCCAGAGAGTGAATTCTAACTGAACTGCTTGTGATGAAGCCTGTAATTTAATAACCTCTGTTTATGTGTCAAACATGATGATTATGTCTCCTCTCCCCCTCCCTCCCCCACCCAGTCCCACCCTTTCAAAATAAAAGCCCCATGGATTAACTGTATGTAAACATTAAGCTCAAAATTCTGCTTTTTTGTTGAAATAATGAATGCGACAACTACTACTGCTGCTAATATTTCTAGTATTACTACGACTACTGCTGCTACTACTTCTACGACAACTTTTGCTGTTGCTACTATTACTAGTGCTATTACTGCTACCATCAATATTATCACTACCACTACTGCTATTACTACCACTACGACTATTACTTATACTACAACTGCTACTACTGCT